>NC_069508.1:54452896-54532896 GCF_027579735.1 Bombina bombina
TCTAAAGGCAGTCTGGTTTACACTAATGGATGTAACAGGAAGGAAATGCAATTTGAAAGAGGCTGATGCATATGTTCTATTGTTGAATATACTGTTTGATTTAATTATTAACTGTCAGTGATGGAAAAGCAAACTCTGCTCAGTACATGTTCGAATTTAGAGTGTTGCTCTCAATGAAAGGGGAAAAAAATCAATTCCATTTAAGGTTCTTTTGTATTCATGACTTTAACCTACATTTGTGAATAGCTCTTTGCAACATTTTGCAAAAATATATTTCCAGGGCTTTTCCTTTTCACAGTATGGAGTGATTTTTGTACCAAAATCTATTTGTAGAAAACAAACTAAATGTATTTCAGGCAGCTCAGTCAAACATCACATATATTATTTTAAATTGAAGGTATAAAAACCCCAAAAAAATATGTGTCATAAATAGAAAATAATTATTTTCTTTCTAGTAAATACACTATGTGGCCAAAAGTATGTGGACACCTCACCATCACACCTATATGAGCTTGTTAGACATCCCATTCCAAAACAATGGGGATTAATATGTTGTTGTCCCGCCCCCATTTATGATCACTTATGATTTGGGCCCATTCAGCCTAAAAATATTTGTGAGGTCAGGCACTGATGTTAGATAAGAAGGTCTGAGTCACAATCACTGTTCCAGTTCATTTCAAAGGAGTTCAAGGGGGTTTAGGTCAGGGTTCTATGCAGGCCACTCAGGATCCTCCACACCTTACTCATCAAACTATGTCTTCATGTACCTCACTTTGTGGTGGGCACAGGAGCAAAGTCATTCTTTTGTATCCTGCTTTATTAAGATGACCCTTAACTGGAACTAAGGGGCCTAATCCCAAACCCTGAAAAACAGCCCCAGACCATTATCCCTCCTCCACCAAACTACAGTAGGCACAATGCATTCCAGTAAGTAGCATTCTCCTGGTACCCACCAAACACAGATTTTTTCATTAGACTGCCAAATAGTGAATTAATGACTCCAGAGAACTAATTTCCACTGCTCTAGAGTTCACGAGCTCCGTGCTTTATACCATGCTACCTGACAACTGGCATTGCCTGTGCTGATGTGAGGCTTGTGCTTCCAGAGACAATTTGGAACTCTGTAGAGAGTGATGAAACCGATAATAGGAAACTGTTAAACGCTACACACTCCAGCACGCCACTCTGTGAGCTTGTGTGGTTTACCACTTTGTGGATGGGCTATTGTTGGTCCTAGATGCTTCTACTTTACAATAATAGCACTTACATTTTATCAGGGCAGACATTTCACAAAGTGGCTTGTGGGAAAAGTGGCATCCTATGACAGTATAAATGACAGTGCCACATTTAAAGTCACTAAACTCTTCATTATGACCCATTTTACTGCCAATATTTGTCTATGGAGATTGTATTGCTATGTGCTGGGCTTTATGCACCTGTTAGTAATGGGTGTGGCTTAAAAACCTGAACTCAATAATTAGTAATAGTGTACACATATTTAGCCATATAGTATATTTGCTCCTTATTACATTTCTGCTGTAGAATTTCTGCTTATCAAAGGGACATGAAGGTAACAATTAAAGTTTCATGATTCCAAAAGACCGTCCAATTTTGAGACTCTTAATTTGCTTATATTATCAAATTTACTTTACTCTTTTAGCATTCTTTGTTGAAAAATATAGTATGCTAAGCCCAGGAGCTTAGCTTCCGATTGGTGGCTACAAACAAATGCCTCTTGTCCCTTTGCATGAGATAAACACATAGTTATATGCAAACATCAACATTGGAGCATATTCTCTTGGACTTTTATGACTCTTTGAAATGTTTGATCATCTCCCTTTTTAGAAAAAAAATAAAAACTAGACAATTATGTAAGATTTGAAATAGTAAGACACAACCGAGACAAGATGACAGATGTAATAGAGTTTTTATGAACTTCACATGCTGAGCAGTGTTGGTGAAAAATGATTAGGCATGTTAATTCATTACAGAAACATGGATATTCATTTTATTTCCACACTGAAATTGAAATAAAATGAAGGAATAATGCAGAATTCAGCCGTATTCCTTTATTTCCTTTAAATCAGTCAAATATTTACCTTCAGACCACCTTTACCTTTAGCACGCTGGAGAGACACACTATCCTGCTCCTATTCTTCACAGAGCCGAAGCCGCAATAAAAGGAGGCTTAACGCAGTGGCTCCCATTGCCCGCGCTAAAGTAGAAGGTTCTTTAATGCAGCTCCTTGGAGCCACCGGGCTAAGCCTCCTGCTAACGCAGCCAGGGTTCTGAAGAGAGAAGCAGGTTTGCAAGATCTCCAGTGTGCTAAAGGTAGGTATAAAGCTACAGGGGAACTTATTCACCTGCAGCTTTTGAAAATGTACATTTAACGAAAATGAATACAAATATTTAACTAATATTCAGTATTTATTTTGTTTAAAATTAAATGAATACCGAATGGCACGGACAAGAAATATTAGGGGACACAAAATTCCCTGATTATTCGTTTGGGGAAATTTGGAAGAACCAATTTTTTTTTCCAAGCAAACCCCAAAAAATATGACTATGACTGGAAACCTATAACGAGCCCCTGAAGACACTGTTTGTTCTACACACCAAGACTACTATAGCAAAAAAGGCATGTGGCTGTTTTACAAATGCCAACTTTTGTATATTGTAGGGTTTTTTATCTAAAGAACTATCAGTGGGGGGGTTACTCTGTCTTACTTTGTTTGTTGTTTGACACAATATGGCCTAGATTACAAGTGGAGCGCTATTGATAGCAAAGGGTGCACAATCAATATCGCTGGCCCACTCTGCAGACCCCATGATTCAAACAGAGCATAACCTTTTAAACAACTTTCAAAGTTTCTATGATCAAATTTGTTTTGCGGTATTGGTATGTTTTGTTTAAAAGCATATGTAGGTGGGATCAAGAGCAGCAATGCGCTACTGGGAGCTAGCTGCTAGTTGGTGGTTGCACAAATACAGCATAACTTTTGTCATTGGTTCACCTGATGTTTATGCTAACTCCCAGTACTGCATTACTGTTGCTTCAAAAAAGTGCATGCTGTATCTGAATTGTGAATACAAAATATACTAGTAAGATAATTGAATGTGACTGATTGATAAAGATTTGCACCAACATCTGTCTGTAGTGAAGTTGTGGAATATTGGGCCATTAAAGGGATATGAAACCCAATTTTTTTTATTTCATGATTTAGGTAGAACATACAATTTTAAACAACTTTCCAGTTTACTTCTATTATCAAATTTGCTTCATTCTCTTGGTATCATTTGATGAAGGAGCATCATTGCACTATTGGTTTCTAACTGAACACATGGGTGAGCCAATGACAATAGATATATATATATATATATATATATATATATATATATGCAGCCACCAATCAGCAGTTAGAACCTAGGTCATTTGCTGCTCCTGAGCTTACTTAGATAAACCTTTCAGAAAAGGATAACAAGAGAAGGAAGCAAATTAAATAGTAGAAGTAAATTGGAGAGTTGTTTAAAATTGTATTCTCTGTCTGAATCATGAATGTCTAATTATGATTTTACTGCCCCTTTAACTTTCTTAAACAAAACAGAATACAAATTCCCTATAAATTATTATTATAACTGAACCATTTTCACAGTAGAAACCCAACGTATGTATCATATTTACTAATCTGTTTCTTTTGTTTATTTATTCTGTTAGACTTCAATGTAAAGTAAAAAACTATTCAGCTTACGTTCTGCTTTCCAAATATCTCTCACTTGCTGAATCCTAATATCCTTGTGTCAACTAAACATGTCTGTTCACTAATGCCATTCTGGTCCTTACTTTATCCTGTATGTTTACGTTCCTATGGAACATCTAAGGCTTTTATTTATAACCTTCTGCAGGTGAAGTGAGATTTCCTTCACTTATTTCAACATTTGATGCCGTTTGCACCACAGACTATACAGACCTTTCAAAGTTAAGGAAAATGTTTTGAAAAAAGAAGAGAAAACCTATGAGCTTTAATGAAAATAATTTGGGGAAACCTGTTAAATGATTCTTAATATTAATAGACCAATAAAGGATAAAGCCTTTTTTTGTAGATTTAAGGGCAATGACACTTTTTTTTTTCTAAAGGGACAGTCTAGACCAGAATTTTGATGTTTTAAAAAGATAGATAATCGCTTTATTATTATTTGACTGACTTGCATTCTAGCCAATCAGTGCTGACTCCTAGGTAACTCCACGGGCGTGAGGACAATGGTATCTATTTGGCACACATGAACTAACGCCCTCATTCAGATAAGAGGCAGCTTTCAAGGGCTAAGAAATTAGCGTATGAGCCTATCTAGATTTAGCTTTTAACTAAGAATACCAAGAGAACAAAGTAAATTGAAAAGTTGTTTAAAATGACATGCCCTGTTTGAATCATGAAAGTTTATTTGGACTGTCCCTTTAAATGTTTAAAACCTTGTTTTATTATAAGACAATCTTGCGTCAAATGTGAATAAGAATGAGCAAATACAGTATGTGCATAAATCGTATATATTTACTTCTCATAGGAGGGCACTCACAGGATTTAAAAGTCAATCCATTTTTATTTACGTATATTCATATAAATAATAGATCAAATGTCAATGTTTCAGCCCTTCAATGGGCCTTTCTCAAGACAATATATTCAGCTGCAACTGGCTGACAAGGCCTGCTTTCCGGGAGAACGGCTGAAATTATGCTGTGAAGCCTCAACGTTTGATGCCAGCTGAACATTTTGTCTTCATTGGAATGTGAAAAATTCTTATTTTCATGTCGCGCTAATGAGAATATGTGATGGGTTTACACGAGAATAGGGTGTTAGTTGTTTTTTTCTCCATTGACTTCTATGGGGGGAATAAGTGAATGTGCAAACGATATTATAAATTTGGCTTTTTTGCGCTCTGTAAATTTTAAGAGAAAACAAGAGGGCGACCCCTAGTGCAAATCAATTGTGAACATGTGGTGAATATCTGCTTATGCTGACGAAGGGATACTCACAGATGGTATTGCACACTGTAGTGCAAATGTAGCGTACTAGGAATATTACGGTGGTTCACATAAGTTTTATGTTGATAGATTATATTTCCACAACATATCCAATCATACGGAGCAACACATTAGACGATTAGGGAAGTAATGAATACAGCATTCTCATTAGTTTCAGCGATACACACCCCTTACTGACGAAGCAATCTTATAGGACATTTAACACAGTATTCCCATTAGTTTAGCGATACACACCCCTTTACGTCAAGAAATTCACTATTATTCTTTATGGCAGTTCATTATTTATTTACATCTTAGCCCACTTCTAAACATCATCAGAAAAGATAGCTATCAAAATAGCGTAATTTGTAGAGACATTTCTATATATATGTATATGTGATTTGACAAATATTTACAATTTTCTACAACAGTGTTTTCACATATTCGAGACAGCTCAGAGTGTCTTTGTTTCAGGATATATTTTATTCAAGTTGTTATATGTTGAGAACAATTAGCATATTTCATTATATTAGAGATTTCCTTGTATGCACATTGTATTGTATTTTCTACAACTTTTGTAACATCCGGTTAGAATATCAATGGAGCTAATTTATGCAGCACCTGTCACAATGAGATACAGCTGACCAACATTAAGCCTGCATAGGTATATATGTAAGAGACTCCAGTGTATGTAGTATCATTTGCCTGAGGAAAAAGCGCGGTGAGCGCTTAGAAACGCGTAGCATTGTATAACAGATGCCATTGTAGATCTGTGTATATATTCTTTTATCTCTTTTATTAAATATTTTTATACATCGATACTGGAGTTCTCTTTTATCATCCTGACGTCCATCTTTCCACATTCGAAGTTCATCTCCAACTGCAGCAGTACTGCTTGGGTGGTTATGTGCACTAGGACACCGTAATATTCCTAGTACGCTACATTTGCACTACAGTGTGCAATACCATCTGTGAGTATCCCTTCGTCAGCATAAGCAGATATTCACCACATGTTCACAATTGATTTGCACTAGGGGTCGCCCTCTTGTTTTCTCTTAAAATTTACAGATCACAGATACATCTTCTGCGTTTGGGAGGAGCAGCCCTCAGTCCAGTGCACAGTCTGCTGGGACACTGTGAAGTTCCCAGATCGTTCACCTAGGCATTATCTCTGCCTTTTCACACTGTGAGTATGTTTGCATTTGTATCATTTCTCTCATAAAAAATTGGCTACACTAGGAGGCGCCCCTCTCTTTCTGCTCTTTTTTGCGCTCGTCTGGTTACCACGCAAGCAAAAAATGTTTACTTTCAATATGACCACCACCCAACGTGCACAAAAAGCTTACTTCTACCACAATGAACCCTCGAGCATGAGTGTTAATTAGCGCTCAACTTGTAATTTGGCCCTTAATGTATGAAACTTATACAGTAGTTACTGAAAAAAAAACACTATTTTGCAGTTTGGTAGAATAAAAATCTTACAGGTAAATTTGTATTTATTTTAACTACGTAGTTAGTAAATAGTTAATAACTATTTAATAACTATTGTACCTAGTTAAAATAAATACAAACTTGCCTGTAAAATAAAAATAAACCCTAAGCTATATACAATGCAACTATTAGTTATATTGTAGCTAGTTTAGGGTTTATTTTATAGGTAAGTATTTAGTTTTAAATAGAAATTATTTAGTTAATGATAGGAATTTTTATTTAGATTTATTTAAATTATATTTAAGTTAGGGGTGTTAGGGTTAGACTTAGATTTAGGGGTTAATACATTTAATATAGTGGCGGTGACGGGGCGGCAGATTAGGGGTTAATAAATGTAGATAGGTGGCGGCGATTTTAGGGACAGCAGATTAGGGGTTAATAAAATGTAACTAATGTTTGCGATGCGGGAGTTCGGCTGTTTAGGGGTTAATATATTTATTATAGTGGCAGCGACGTTCGGGGCGGCAGATTAGGGGTTAATAAGTATAATGTAGGTGGCGGCGATGTCCGGAGCGGCGGATTAGGGGTTAAGTATAATGCAGGTGTCGGCGACGTCGGGCGGCAGATTAGGGGTTAATAAGTGCGAGATTAGGGGTGTTTAGACTCAGGGTTCATGTTAGGGTATTAGGTGTAAACATAAATTTAGTTTCCCCATAGGAATCAATGGGGCTGCGTTACTGATCTAAACGCTGCTTTTTCGCAGGTGTTAGATTTTTTCCAAGCCGGCTCTCCCCATTGATGTCTATGGGGAAATCATGCACAAGCATGTTACACCAGCTCACCGCTCACTTAAGCAGCGCTGGTATTGGAGTGAAGTGTGGAGCACAATTTTGCTCTACTTCACTTCTTGCCTTTTAACGCAGAGTTTGTAAAAACCTGTAATACCAGCGCTGTAGGAAAGTGTGCGGGGAGAAAAAAACTGCAAGTTAGCACTGCCCCCCTGTTACAGCAAAACTCGTAAATTATATGATGTGATGAAAATAATGGTATCTTTAGAAAGTCTATTAAATGGGGAGAAAAACGGTATATAATACAGGGAGTGCAGAATTATTCGGCAAATTAGTATTTTGACCACATCATCCTGTTTATGCATGTTGTCTTACTCCAAGCTGTATAGGCTCGAAAGCCTACTACCAATTAAGCATATTAGGTGATGTGCATCTCTGTAATGAGAAGGGGTGTGGTCTAATGACATCAACACCCTATATCAGGTGTGCATAATTATTAGGCAACTTCCTTTCCTTTGGCAAAATGGGTCAAAAGAATGACTTGACAGGCTCAGAAAAGTAAAAAATAGTGAGATATCTTGCAGAGGGATGCAGCACTCTTAAAATTGCAAAGCTTCTGAAGCGTGATCATCGAACAATCAAGCGTTTCATTCATAATAGTCAACAGGGTCGCAAGAAGCGTGTGGAAAAACCAAGGCACAAAATAACTGCCCATGAACTGAGAAAAGTCAAGCGTGCAGCTGCCAAGATGCCACTTGCCACCAGTTTGGCCATATTTCAGAGCTGCAACATCACTGGAGTGCCCAAAAGCACAAGGTGTGCAATACTCAGAGACATGGCCAAGGTAAGAAAGGCTGAAAGACGACCACCACTGAACAAGACACACAAGCTGAAACGTCAAGACTGGGCCAAGAAATATCTCAAGACTGATTTTTCTAAGGTTTTATGGACTGATGAAATGATAGTGAGTCTTGATGGGCCAGATGGATGGGCCCGTGGCTGGATTGGTAAAGGGCAGAGAGCTCCAGTCCGACTCAGACGCCAGCAAGGTGGAGGTGGAGTACTGGTTTGGGCTGGTATCATCAAAGATGAGCTTGTGGGGCCTTTTCGGGTTGAGAATGGAGTCAAGCTCAACTCCCAGTCCTACTGCCAGTTTCTGGAAGATACCTTCTTCAAGCAGTGGTACAGGAAGAAGTCTGCATCCTTCAAGAAAAACATGATTTTCATGCAGGACAATGCTCCATCACACGCGTCCAAGTACTCCACAGCGTGGCTGGCAAGAAAGGGTATAAAAGAAGAAAATCTAATGACATGGCCTCCTTGTTCACCTGATCTGAACCCCATTGAGAACCTGTGGTCCATCATCAAATGTGAGATTTACAAGGAGGGAAAACAGTACACCTCTCTGAACAGTGTCTGGGAGGCTGTGGTTGCTGCTGCACGCAATGTTGATGGTGAACATATCAAAACACTGACAGAATCCATGGATGGCAGGCTTTTGAGTGTCCTTGCAAAGAAAGGTGGCTATATTGGTCACTGATTTGTTTTTGTTTTGTTTTTGAATGTCAGAAATGTATATTTGTGAATGTTGAGATGTTATATTGGTTTCACTTGTAAAAATAAATAATTGAAATGGGTATATATTTGTTTTTTGTTAAGTTGCCTAATAATTATGCACAGTAATAGTCACCTGCACACACAGATATCCCCCTAAAAACTAAAAACAAACTAAAAACTACTTCCAAAAATATTCAGCTCTGATATTAATGAGTTTTTTGGGTTCATTGAGAACATGGTTGTTGTTCAATAATAAAATTAATCCTCAAAAATACAACTTGCCTAATAATTCTGCACTCCCTGTATGTGTGGGTACAGTAAACGAGTAAGAGGATAATTACAGCTAAACACAAACTCAGCAGAAATGTAAAAATACTCCTGGTCCCTAACAGTAAGAAAACTGAAAAAAGATCTGGTCACTAAGGGGTTAACAGTCTACACCAAATACCTAATTTTCATTAATTATTTTTACATACCAGAGACGCACACTGCAACTAGCTGCACATCTATAAGTTTGTAAGAAGGACATGAAACATTTAAATATTCACAATTTGTTAGGATATTTTGTATGTTAAGTTTCTCCAATCACGATCGACTCATGAATACATTTTTATACTCGCACCAGCTGATTTGTGCATGTGAAATTTAAAATAGCTAACTGAAAAATATTAAACATGCACTGCTAAATGGTCATACAAGAAAACACAAGAAAGCAGTGGGCGGAGCTTGGCAGCCATTTTATATTAAATTTATTAACCCCTAAACCTAAGACTAACCCTAACCCTAACACCCCCTAATTTAAATATCATTTAAATAAATATAAATAAAATTACTATCATTACCTAAATTATTCCTATTTAAAACTAAATACTTACCTGTAAAAAAAGACCTAAGATAGATACAATATAACTAATAGTTACATTGTAACTAGCTTAGGGTTTATTTTTATTTTACAAGCAAGTTTGTATTTATTTTAACTAGGTAGCATAGTTACTAAATAGTTATTAACTATTTAATAACTACCTAGTTACCTAGTAGGGAGGATTGGCAACCCTATGCAGGAAGCAAGCCAAAGTCGGGTACCCCGATAATCAGCAATGGCCAGGCGTCAGCAACAGGATATACAGGGACTGATTCATCAAGCTCCAAATGGTTCGCCGGAAACCGGAGTTAAGTAGCAGTGGTCTTAAGACTGCTGCTCCTTAACTCGTCCGACACCTCTGAGGTGGCGGACAGCACCACCGCCTCTAAAGTGGCGGACAGCGATCTGTCCGATCACATATGATCAGGTTGATTGACACCCCCTGCTAGCGCAGGGGCGACATTGCACAAGAACACCAAGATCTTCATAGGCAAAGCTGGATAGGCCTAACAGCACACCAGGAAATGTCCTGGTGAGCCACAGCAGCTACATTTATTCTTCTAAGCTATATGTATTGAGATCACAAAGCATTTTCTTGTAAGTTTTATTTCCTAGGCCATGCACCATTTTAGTAGCCCTTCTTAGCACTTTTTTCTTGTGTCTAGTCAAGCCACACTGTGAGACAGAGGGGAACACTGTTTTAAGTGTCTCCTCCAAATCAAACTATAGGTAATCATTTTCCCATCGGAGTCTTGCATGAAACAGGGTTGTAGGGCGCCTATATAACAACAATCTTTTTTATTACAAACTAATAATTTATTTCTAAAAAAAAGCAAAAAATATTGGGGACAGGAATATCCCAGTAATTATCTTGAGAAAAATTAGACGTGGGCGTTCTACAGACTCTACAGAAAATAGGGCTGGTCTTCAAATTTTTCCAGGGCTGCTTTTTATTCCCAGTCCTGCCCTGTACAAAGGGAATAACTAAGCACAGAATCATGGCTTCAAATTCCCTTTAACACTTCCTGTGTGGATTTTGGTGCTAATTGCTTTGCAAGGTAATTTCAGACGTTGTTACATAAATATCGCTATATTCTTAATACAGGGCACATAGTCTAGGTTGTCATTAACAATAACATGGGCCCCCATTTAGCTAACCTTAGTGCACTCCTCTTCATCAGCTGTACTCAGTCCCTTTTCCACATCGCACATTGGACAGCAGACATCAAGCCTCCAACTGCAATTTTTTTTTCTTGCTGCCCGGGACATGCACAGGTAAGCCTCAGGCCAGACGTGCCATTACTGTTTATTTAACTTAAAGGGACATGAAACCCAATTTTTTTCTTTCATGATTTAGAAAGAGCATGCAATTTTAAACAACTTTCTAATTGACTTGTATTATCTAATTTGCTTCATTCTCTTGATATACTTTGCTGAAAAGCATATCTAGATAGGCCCAGTAGCTGTTGATTAGTTGCTGCACATAGATGCCTTGTGTGATTGGCTCACCCATGTGCTTTGCTATTTCTTCAACAAAGAATATCTAAAGAATAAAGCAAATTAGACAATAGAAGTAAATTGGAATGTTGTTTAAAATTGTATTCTCTACCTGAATCATAAAAGAAAATTGTTGGGTTGAGTGTCCCTTTAATACGTTATTCATTACACTAAGATTATGTAATTTGTATTGTCAACTTTGGATATTTACTGTTGTAATCTTTATTGTACCATATTGCTAGACTTTATTACCATGTTGCATTTACTAAAATAACTCTGATTACATGTAAAAGAAGAAGGGAACCCTGTATCTCATATTTCTAGGCTGGAATTCCTGACATATAGATTTTCCAACGAACCAGATAATGTAATGCAAACAAAATGTGACTGGTGAGAATGTGTATGTGATTCCTTTATTAGCTAACAGATTTGCAATTTGTTTGTTCCCTGATTATAATAAAAATGTAACTGATTAATGTGACAACAGATTGTACATATACAGTAAACAAAATATATATTTATTTTGATCAGTATTAAAGCACAAAGGCCTTGGATCCATACTTTGAATACAATCCAGGCTTTAATTTTCACACCCACTGCAATCTGTTTTACTTTTTATAAATAAATGTACTAATCCTAATGTATTACATTATTCATATATTTATAGATATAGCTAAATTAATTATATATTATATTAACTCATCAGATATTTATAACCGAGATTCTCACTGATTCTATTAAAATGCCTTGCTCCATAAGACTCTCCCCTAGTTTTAACAGCTTCAAGCACTTCCTAAAAACTTTACTATTCAGGGATGCATACAACCAACACTAACCTTTCCTAACGCCATTGCTTTCCCCTTGAACCCCTTAGATTGTAAGCCTATGGGCCCAGCTGTTTACAGATCGCTTCATAAGAGCCGACTACAACAGTGAAACTCTCGGCAGGGCCCTCTACCCACTTGACCCCTACAAAAGCTATCCTGTACACCGACTATGTTTACAGCGTTGCGGAATCTGTTGGCGCTCTACAAATACCTGATAATAATAATAATAATAATAATAAAATCAAAAAAATCTGTTTGGAAACACTATTAAAAAACTTAAAGTCCATGGGTTGTCGGAAACAGAAGTTATGAAGCAGCGGTCTAAACACCGCTGCTCCATAACCTGTCCGTCTGCTCTGAGGAGGCGGACAGAAATCAACCTGATCGAATACGATCGGGTTGATTGACACCCCATGCTAACGGACGATTGGCCGCGAATCTGCAGAAGGACGATATTACACCAGCAGTTCACAAGAACTACTGGTGCAATGATAAATGCCGACAGGGTATGCTGTGGGCATTTATCGATGTGCAGCGCACATGATACGCTACATCGTATCATGTCCACTTGCACTATAATAAATTGACCCCCATGTTGGTGACAGTAGCACTGCACATATAGGGGCCGATTTATCATTGTACGGCGGACATGATCTGCTGTAGCGTATCATGTCCACCACACATCGATACATTTATCTTGTCAAATGCTTGTGCAATACCGCCCCCTGCACATTCGGCCAATCGACCGCTAGCAGGGGGTGTCAATCATCTGGATTGTATCCGATCGGGATGATAATTGTCCGCCACCTCAGAGACCGCTGCTTCTTAACTTCAGTTTCAGAGGAACCTGAAACTACGGGAGTAGATTGCAGCATCCACTGCATGATAAATCTACCCCCTAGGCTTTTACTGCAATTGTTTGTGGGTCGGGTCTAGCAATCTTACACATACTTGTATTAAAATGAAATATGATTTATTGTTTAGGATTAGACTTGAGCAGCACAAAATAATTTATTTTGTACAAATCCTTTGGAAATAATATTCTGAAAAACTTTGCACTATTTGGTATTCGGTTAGTTCAAAACAAATTAACATTTACATTTGTTTTTCATAACATTAATGTAAATGTTCTTTACTCCTGTCAACTTGATACGTACATGTAGTGTGCTGAGGGGTCGCGTTAATCCTGTACTTCTTCATAGACTCCCGGGCTTTAGCATAGCTCCCCAGTGCGTTACAGGAACATTAGCACGACGGATCCCTTCTCCTTTAGTGGCTTGCTAATCCGGCCTTTCTTCAGAGTCTAGGGCCTAATTCTTCTATTAGCAGCCCTGGACCCTGTAAAAAAAAAGTCATATTAGTGCATCCTCCTACCTGCGCTAAATGTGAAGGGATCCATAATGCTAATGTACCTGTGGGGAGCCACGCTAATAGCATTAGTGTGATTAGTGTGGCCCAGAAGTCTATGAAGAAGGGGATTAGCGCGGTTTCCCAGAGTGCTACAAGTGACAAATACACCTGATTTAAAGAATAACGAATATAATCATGAATTATATTCGTTACAATAAGTAAAAAAATAAATCACTAATTTAATACATGAAACATGTTGTCCCTGTCTTCAATTAAACAGACATGAAACCCCAAATCCTTCTTTCATGATTCATGTAGAGTATGTAATTTTAAAAAAAGGTTTCAATTTAGTTATATTATAAAATTTGCTCTGTTCTAATGGTGCTCTTTGTTGAAGATAATATTTAGGTAAGTAGATTGTGTATGCTTCCATTATATCTCAGGACTACTTTCATAAGTGAGTCAAAAAATGACAGAGGCGCCACTTCCAAGGCTAGAGTTGATAATTCTTTATCATTTTAACACTCTTGTGCCACCTCTTCTTGCAATCAAAAAAATGCACTGTAACAATAAATAGAAAATAAGGGGCTCCAATTGCACAATATCACTGGTGATCAAATACCTCATATGGATACATCCCCCTCATGAAGGGTACTGACAAATCAAATGCACTTATCTCAAAGTGCACATCCTGCAGTCTGGGTAATTAAAGAGCTCCGCCCAGCTAGATTACCACCAGTCTCAATGGAATCAGGAAACAAAACAGGGTCACTGCCAATATCGTTTCCCACAGTGATATGTATAAAATCAAATCACCATCCAGGACTCAAAATGTGTATAGAACAGCCATACCAAGTTCACTTGGAGGTTATTTTAATAAAAGTATGTTTCAAGCATTAAAAACAATGCTGAATGCGTTTCACAATATAAATAGTATTGCTACCCCAAGCAGCATTGCCCACCTACCGTTTAACAATTATACCAAGAGAACAAGTACAATTGAGAAAATAAATAAATTGGATTTTTTTTAAAAAATTGTACATTATGAATCATTAAAGTATTTGGAAAAGGTTAATTTGACATTAAACTCAATCTTCCCTTAAACTGTTTAAATAAGGAAAATAGAACAACATTGCATTGTACATTCATTATTTATTTTGCCTGCTTTTGCAGTACAATGCCTCTGAAGAGTACTTGACAACGCCCTTGAGAGAGTTTGGAGTGCCTCAATCAAACTTAAGTGATGGTGAAATCTACCTAAATCTTCAAAATTCTACTCAGTGATTGGTTTTATCTGAATACAAGATCATTATATCTGTCCTTTATTGGCCACATCAAAAAAGAACAAGAACATGGGGTCTGATTATCTAAAGGTCTCTGGGCTTGTGAGAGTTTCTAAGATATCTCGCCAGTACTATGGGCTCCATTTAAGAAGTTGCGGATGCATCTTTGGAGCGCCTCATGCGATCCTGCAGCCGAAAAATAAGCTTTGAGCTGCCGCTTTGCAATCCCCCTGGCAGTGTCCAATCAGGGTGATAAATAACCCCTGGTGTCACATCATTGGCCACAATCAAGAATGGGGAGGCATTGCACAAGCAGATGCTTGTGCAATGATAAATGCATGCAGCGTATTACTGTCCGCTATCTGCAATGCCGGGTGGACAGGATTAGAGTTGCCCACCCTTATCCCCTTGTTATTTCTTACATGGAGTCATTTGACTCTAAAGTCAGTTTTGAACTTGAGAACTTTGTCTCATAAAGTCGTGTTCGCTGCTTTAAAGTATGTAAAGGAGATGCATACATTACAATAAGGCTATAAAAAAATATCATATTTTTAAAATAATATGAAACCAAATGATGTATAGACATAAAAGCATTGACTAAAAATGGTATCATTAAATTGCATTAAAAATCATAATATTGATCTGGAAAAATTATATTTTATGAAAACATTATAATCTGTAATGAAATTCTGTAGGAATAAACTATATTTAATGCACATGTTCTTATAATACTAAATTAGTTTCCCACCTCTGCTAATGGGCTGAACAAGGGCATAGGTGAATGTTCTCTGCCAGGTCAGGAGTAATCTCTAAACATTTTCTCCCTGCAGATCTTGCTGTTTTATCTTGAAGACTGAAAGGTTGAAAGGCTAATGGGCAACGAATACTGTAGGTCTGATGTCCACATGTACCATTACTCAAGCACTTGCTTTTGCAATGCTGCCCCATGCTCTTGTGTGACCAATCACACAAGAGCAGGTCCTGTCAATCACCCTTAAAGAAGGTGTTTGGTGTATTTTATCTCTGCCAGCTCAGAGGTGACGGACATGGAAAGAAACAGTGGTCAGTTCTTACATTGTAGAAACCAGGGTCATATGAGAAAACCTGCCCTGAAAGAGCTCAAAAAGCAGCATTGAGCCGATTGTGTCAAATTATGCAAACCATTTATTACCCTAATATAAAAATGCATACATACAAAAATAGAGGCAGTTTAATATACCCTGAAAACTGGGTTTGAATTAACTGCAGTAAAAATAAATTTAAAGTGCCTTTCCTGCTAACTTCACTATCCCCAGCAAATTCCAGCAAATTCTATTATTTTATATTGCAGGCATCTGGCAACTCGCAGGGCCAGACCCTTATTTTAAAGAATACCCTGGGAGCAGCCCCTGTTGGTATCTGATATAGAAGACAGTAGATAATCGGCCCTAGGATTTCATCAGGCTTTACAAGAGGTGTATGCCTGAGCTTTACTTGATCTGTAAAACATTTTAAATTGTAAAAATGACAAACCCAGTAGTTTTAAAACAATACTTTAATATGTTCTATGAATTTAATGTCTGTTATAAAAGTCATCAATTGAGCTTGTTAGTAGAGAAAAACCTGCTATCAAACAAATGTGCCAGGAATCAACAACATATTAATTTATTATGATGGGGCTCTTTGCCATTGGTTGATTGGTTGGATTTCCATGATGATCTGTGAAAAGCCCACAGCTATTATATTTTGCTTTTTCACATTTACCTAATTCAAATGCAGGAAATCCAGATGTTCTGGAATTATCAGTGTCATACATTAGGTGGCCTAACAAATTCAAACAAGAAACCCTTAACAAGAAATGAAAGACAGTTGTTATTAATTGCCAATAATTGCTGAATTGGCATAAGGGTCCACATCCCAATCCAGTGCATTTATCAAGGACTGTTTTTGCCTTCATTTTCTAGGGTTTTCCAAACCATTAAACGTTACAGTATTTGAATTAAATAAGACCCCCAAATTATAAATATAATGTACCAGGAAAGTTGGTTTTATTATACTTGATGAGTAAAAATGCAAGAAAAATATACATCAATATCAATGTGAACATAAAACATGATGTCCAATTGATATCAGAAATGATTGCTTAATGTGTTTGATTGCAAATGTATTCAGATAATCAATAATATCAGTTTGTGATGTGTGCAATTAATTATTCCAAATAGGGCTAAATTACAAGAGAGACGCTAACCGTAGCGTCAAGATATCAATATCGTGACTGCTCTAACTTTAGCGCAGTGTTACAAGTTGAAAGTAAACGTGAGTGCTCGAGCACTAACTAAATTTGCACTCGCGTAAACATAAAGACATTAAAATAAGCAGTTACACTCATATAAACAATGTCCAATAAAAAGTAGTCATAAAATATTAAAATTTATTTTAAATGGTTTAAAGGTACATGGTATATGTCCTTGCATTTGACAGAAAAAGGGCTTTTATATAGATCCAATCTCTGGTTAATTTTCTAAAAGTGTCCCAAATGCCCTCAAAATAGAGGGAATTATAGTTTTTTTATTAAAAAAATAATAATATTTTTTTTATAAAAAAAACTAACTGCACTAGGCAGTTTTTGGGGTCTAAAGTTGGTGGCAGTGGGGTGTTAGAAAAAAAAACGGCCCTGAAAAGTGCCTTTACATTATGATCTATGGGAACTGTGTGTTCCAAGTACATATCTACATACATACATACATACACACACATATATATATATACATACACACGTATATATGACTATATAAATATATATTTTTGTGTTGTAATATGTGTATATGCTGCCATTGCTGCACCACTTACCTCTTCACTGTGCGAGGTTCTGATGCATTCTTTAATGGCATCAGAATGAGGCTCCTACTGGAGCATATGGAAGTGCGTTCTTGTGATAGCAATGCGAACGTAAACTCGTGTTCGCATTGCACTTTACTAGTAATACCAGCACACATTAGCGTGCGCTGGTATTACTCATTGGATCGCTAATATCGCTTGCATGCAAGCAATATTTAGCTCTCAACTCATAATCTAGCCCTTAGTGAATTAATTTGTATTTTACAATCCACTGCGGACTTTCAAGATGGTGTGCAGTTTGAATTTACAGTGCACCCACAGCATATGTGCATATGAAGCTGAAACAATAAAAGTAACTTTTACTAGAAGCATTTTTGCTAATGGAATTATGTTGCAAACATTTTTAAATGCACCCACGAACATTTCAAATTTGATCTTTCCATCCTTTTAATTCCAATTTAGGGGTAGATTTATTAAGCAGCGGATGCTGTATTCTACGCCCATTGTTTCAGGCGAGCTTAAAACGGAAGTTAAGAAGCAGTGGTGGTTGTAAGGCGGCGGACAGAAATCATCCCGATCCGATCCAATCAGGATGATTGATACCCCCTTATAGCGGCCAATTTGATTCACTAGAAATGCTTGTGCAGTAAGTAGCGTAAGTGTTGGCATTTAGCAAGGTCGAGCAGACATGACTGGACCATTAATAAATTGACCCCTATAAATTAACATTCTGATCATGGTATTTTAGTTAAGTGATCATCATTACATACACCGCTATAGAAGTGTAGATTATAAATGAACAGGGGTGAAAAGACAGATAAAGGAAAATTAAAGGGACATTTATTTAATGATTCAGACAAAACAAACAATTTTAATCAACTTTCCAATGTACTTTAACAGGCCCATTTATCAAGCTCCGTACGGAGCTTGAAGGGCCGTGTTTCTGGCGAGTCTTCAGACTCGCCAGAAACACAACTTATGAAGCAGCGGTCTAAAGACCGCTGCTCCATAACCCTGTCCGCCTGCTCTGAACAGGCGGACAGGAATCGCCGGACATCAACCCGATCGAATACGATCGGGTTGATTGACAGCTCCCTGCTGGCGGCCGATTGGCCGCGAGTCAGCAGGGGGCGGCGTTGCACCAGCAGCTTTTGTGAGCTGCTGGTGCAATGTTAAATGCGGAGAGCGTATTGCTCTCCGCATTTAGCGAGGTCTTGCGGACCTGATCCGCAGTGTCGGATCAGGTCCGCAAGCCCTTTGATAAATGGGCCTGCTAAACTCACATTTTCTTTGTTCTCCGTTCATGATTCAGATAGAGCATGAGATATTTCTTATTTGATTGCTTTTCTTCATTCTCTTGGTAGATTTTGTTAAAAAGCAGGGATGTAAGCTTAGGAGCCGGACCATTTCTGGAGCACTATATGGCAGCAGTTTTGCAAGAATGTTATCCATTTGCAAGAGCACTAGAGGGCAGCACTATTTCCTGACATGTAGTGCTCCAGATGGCTATCTAGGTATCTCTTCAACACAGAATATCATCGAAAAAAAGCAAACTTAAAGGGACACTGAACCCAAATTTTTCCTTTCGTGATTCAGATAGATCATACAATTTTAAGCAACTTTATAATTTACTCCTATTATCAATTTTTCTTATTTCTCTTGTTATCTTTATTTGAAAAAGAAAGTCCAGAACCTTGGACAGCACTTGATTATTGGTGGATGAATGTATCCACCAATCAGCAAGAACAACCCAGGTTGTTCACCAAAATGGGCAGGCATCTAAACTTACATTCTTCCTTTTCAAATAAAGATACCAAGAGAATTAAAAACATTTGCTAATAGGAGTAAATTAGAAAGTTGCTTAAAATTGCATGCTCTATCTGAATCACAAAACAAAGTTGGGTTCAGTGTCCCTTTAATAATAGAAGTACATTATAAACTTTTTTAAATTTTTATGCTCTGTCTAAATCACAAAAGAAACTGTTGGGGTTTCACATCCCTTTAAAATAAAAGCACGGCTCTGAAAAATCAATAGCATGGTAAATAGTAAGCCTGTTATTGTAGTTGTGTTCAACAGTTCAAAGTCCATTTAAACCACCCAAGACATAAAAATTAGGGGAACAATGAGGAACATCTAGGGTTTAGGAAAGCAAAGCTGGGCGTGATGCACTTTTGGAGAATGCACAAAGCAACTTCTCAGAAAGACCAGTGCACAAACCAACTATATGAATCCAAGGCTCTTTATGGGGTCAAGCACCTAGATATAGATGGACCTTTCTCTAATGCAGAGACCCTTTGTATATCAAGGTCTCTATTCCTTCTTCTCACTATATACTTTAATACAATGAACTTTAGAATTCCTCACCTCAGAAGAGGTTGGGAGCAATAAAGGGTGCCCAGGGGAACAGTTATAATTACACAGTCTGTAAGTGCAAGTTATCACATGGATAATTCTTTAGCAGCATTCATGAAGAATTCCCCGTTTTGAACTTCAGACCAGTGTTCTTCCTCAGAGCACAGTAACAGGTCAGATTTTTATGATTTCTGAACTAGATCACAGGTGAACTAATCAGCTGATGGAGTAGAGCAGGTTAGTAACCATGGTTACTGATCGGCTCATTATTCCACCTGTGATCTAGTTCAGATATAATGAAAACCTGGCCATTGATGAGCCTTGTGGGCTGGAGTTGACAAACACTGCTCTAGATCTCTCCACACAACAACAATATTGTAGAGGAAAGAACCAGACTGTTTCTATTGGGTCTGTTAAATGGCAGACTTTCAGAATGCTGAACTGATTGCAGGGATAATTATAGGAAGGGACAAAAACCAAATAAATGGGTCTGTCCTCAGAAAATCAGAACAGTTCTCAAGTATGAGATAGACAGACAGAGATAGATGATAGACAGACAGACGATGGATGAAAATTACATGTGTAACATCAGCTGTATTATATAGCATAATTATCTTGGTAAAAAATAATGACACTTCATCTCACAATGTAACATTTCTTTGTAAGTATTTCATAACCTCCTCACAAATATCCGTCATTCATTTTTTTTTCCTGCTTTGTTGCCTGACCTCTGTAGCACATCAGCAATTTAATTCATGTTAGCTAAAATAGATGTGAAGCTATTGGGACTGACATCCCAATATACTCTAGGATAGTGTATCCTTTATGAAGCTTTTTTTTTTTTATCCAAATGACAGCAAAGATGGAACGGTTTTGTAAGAGAAGTTGAATCTGACTTCCATTGAGACTTTATATACCCTTGTTATTTCTATTGAATATAATGAAAGCTCTTTTGTGACATTAAATTGTCTAAATTATATTGACAGGTCCTGTATCATTTATGTGTGCATAATGTCATCAGATATGTTTTTTTTATCCTAACTTTTTTTTTTCTTCATTTTTCACTTTATATTACATTGTCATTGATATCTTTCCATTCACTTTGAATATATATTACTTCTCAAATACTGCACATTTAAAGATAAAAAATGTCAAAACCTTTTTATGTAAAGAACAGCACTGCCTTCTGCTGGTATGCTGTAGTTAGTGGTCAGTATACACCAATAAGTTTCATTTTATAGGCAAAAATGATTAAATAACAAAAATCCACGCATAACATGTAGTGTGCAGAAATTGGCACGCTATAAATAACCAGCGAACTTGCGGTAGCAATTAGTGCTTAGAAAATGAACCAAAGATCAGATCTCTGGTTCATTTTATAAATGTCAACAAAATGCCCTCAAACTTAAGTATAATATATTTTATTAAAAAAAATAAAGATAGCAGCATCTTTAATTTTTAATAAAATAACTGCAAAAAACTGTTTTTAGGGCTTTAACCTTGGCAGCTGCAGGGCGTTAGGAAAAAAAAATGGTACTAAATATGCCTTTACATTGCCGTCTATGGGAACTGTGTGTTCCCTGTAAGTATTATGTTTATATACATATATTTTTATACACATTATATATATATATATATATATATATATATATATATATATATATATAAAATCATATTCATATATATTTAATATTGCTGCCATCACTGCGCTTAGGTTCTGTGCCTTCAGTGGGCTTGTTTCCATTGAGTCATTAAAAATGGAGCCGTAAGCTACTGAAGTTGCCGGCAGCTAAAAGTAAATTACGGCTCTATTTTAGTACCAGGTTTCCATTGAAAAATATAGCGCATTGCGTGCAGTCGCCCTTTTCGTGTAGGTGTAAGTAAGCGTTGTGTTAACACTTCCACCCGATGCCGGATTTCCTGAAAATGTATAGGTTACTATGGTAACCCGACCTTACACTACACATATACGGTGATGCATACAAGTGCTGCGCGTATATTTTACCCGTCGCTCGCTGTAATAATAAAAGCAAACACTTAATGCATGCAATATCTACCTCTCAACCGCAATAACTAATAAATGTATTAACCCCTACTCCGCCAACCCACATATCGCAAAGTATCGATTAAAAGTTATTTACCCCTAAACCGCTATCCCCCCACATTGCAAGAATAAAATGTATCAACCTCTAAACCACCATCCCCCCACATCGCAAAGTACCTGTGTAAACTATTAACCCCTAATCTGCCATCCCCACAACGCAATCAACCTATTTAAACTATTAACCCCTAATCTGCCATCCCCACAACGCAGCTATTTGAAAAATATCAGCCAATAGGAATGCAAGGTACCCCAAATATAAAACAGGTAGCTTGCATTCAAGCTTCAGTGGCGACAATCGCATGAAGAGGATCCTCCATGCTGGATGTCTCCGAGACTGCCGGTCTTGCTCTGCGGCCACCGGTCTTGCTCCATGGCCACCTCCGCTCCACATGAAGATAGAAGAGGTCGCCGCCTGGAAGAAGACCTTCTCCGCCAGACTTCAGGAATGGTGAGTACCTATTTGGAGGTTAGACTTAGGTTTTTTTGGGTGTTTTTTTTTTAGATTAGAGATTTTTTTATTGTAATGGGCTGCAAAAGAGCTGATTGCCCTTTTAAGGGCAATGCCCATACTAATGCCCCTTTCGTTTTTTTAAGTGTTTGTTTTTTTATTTTGGGGGGTTTGGTGGGTTAGGGGGGTTTACTGTTAGGGGTTAATTTGTATTTTTGAGGTAAAAGAGCTGATCACTTTAGGGCAATGCCCTATAAAAGGCCATTTTAAAGGCTATTGGTAGTTAAGTCTTAGATTAGGGGTGTTTTTATTTTCGGGGGCTTTTTTTATATTTTTATAGGAGTATTAGTGTCATGATTCGATCATTGTTGTGTCGCCGCGGCTCCCGGATCTCTCTATGTATCACTGCATCATGTTGCCTAGCAACGTGACACAGCTTTCCTGTGTTACGCCCCCACACGTCACTGGCCTTTAAATCTTTGGCGGGACTTTCCTCTGGTGCCCGTTTGTCGGATAGCATTCCTGCTTCCTGGCTCCGTGAGTTTTTTCTCTGCTACCTGCTTTTTGGATATTTGACCATTGCTTTGCCTGACCACTCTGCTGCCTCATCCTTAAACCTGCTTAAAGGGACATTGTCCAATGCTTTGCCTGACCACTCTGCTGCCTCATCCTTAAACCTGCTTAAAGGGACATTGACCATTGCTTTGCCTGACCACTGTAATGGATCATCCTCTTCCTGCTTTAAAGTGATACTGACCTCTGCTTTGCTTGACCACTCTAACGGATCATCCTCTGCCTGCTTTAAAGTGATACTGACCTCTGCTTTGCCTGACCACTCTAACGGATCATCCTCAACCTGCTTTAAAGTCTCTGTACCTTGTACTCCCTCATCTAGAGATTGTTCCGTGTCCCTGCATCACCTGTGAGTACACAGTTTTGTTTTCCTGCATAATAACTGTTTTGTTTCTTTCCTGAGTGGGTCACGTCCTGGTTTCCTCTCACTGTGCTAGTGTGTGTTTATAATATCACTCTAGCAGTTGGGTCTAATCCTGGATTTATTCTTTACGGCTGACAATTAGATTAGGTTTAAAAAAAAAATCTGTGATTTTAGACTTTTCTATTTTTTGTAATTTTAGATTTATTTATTTTAATTCAATCTTATTTTTTTTTTAAAAATAATGTTAGGATTTTTTATTTTAATTGTAACTTAGTATTTTAGATTATATTAAATTAGTTATTTGTGTTGTGGGAGGATGGAGGATTAGGAGTTAATAGCTGAAATAGGTACTTTGCGTTGTGGGGGATGGTGGTTTAGAGGTTAATACATTTATTATAAGTTGCGATGTTGAGGGTGGCGGTTTAGTGGTTAATACATTTTATTGTCAGCTGAGATGTAGGGGGATTGCGGATAGAGGGGTTTTGGCGTGTCTGGTTTATTTTTGGGAGGCAGGTTAGATTTCAATGGGAAATAGGTCTCAAAAAGCACCTTTTTCCTCTTTTACACCTACATTAGTTGAGCTGGATGTAATTTTTGTTAATGTATCGGCAGCCTCCGATTAGTGGCTTCTGATACTTTGTATGGGATGCTGTCATTTTGCTATTACTAAATGTAATATACATTTAAATTTGAATATTTTTTTCTTCTACCAACTCATGTAATGTTTTCTGCCCTGATTCTTGCTAGTGTAGTGATGTATAAAGAGATCCCATTTTCTCTCTATATGGCACTGAATACAGGCTCCTGGTGTCTGAAAAAAATAGACCATCTACACATGTGCTGTTCGTCTTTAGTGAAGTTCAGTCCACTAATATAAACAGCACTTACAGTGCTTATTCCCTGTTTACAGCTATGTAACTGAGTGTTCAGGAGCGCACTTCAATATACCTAAATGGGCTGAGCAGTTTTAGATTGGCCTGCAATTAAACATCTTGAAAAAAAATATGTTTTATCTGAGAGAGGGGCATGCAGCAGAGACTAATAAGTAACATAACTAATTATATAAAAATATTTACTCACCATTTTAAATAAAAAAATACACCATTAATACCTCTGATAAAAATGTGTCAACAGGATATTATTAAAAAATATCCTGCAGTGCTTTTCAAGGTGTGAGGTGGGTCTCCCCAGGGGTGGCGCTAGTGCATATAAGGAGAGGCGCAGAGCAGTATCCTATGGAAACCACCAGACAACAGCTGACTTTGGTAAAATGTAAACCGGTTTTAAGAATGGACAATGACACTTGCAATGTTGTGGTGGTATAAGGCTAGGAGGGATGGGCGAATGTTTCTAAAAATTCGAAATTTAAAAATAATTTTTATACATACGTTCGAATCGAATTCCGAATGTTTATATAACATTCTAACATTCTATTTTCGAATTTTAATTTTCGAATTTTTCAATAAAATTCAAAAATATTCTTTAGAATAATAGAATGTTTAGCTATGTATTCATTCAATTTCGAAATGTAATATTCGAATTTGAATGTGACATTCAAATTCGAAATAGTATTTCTAGTCTACAACTGTGTTTAATAAATGTAATATTCGAATTCGAATGCTACATTCGAATCTCACATTCGAATTTGAAATAGTATTTCTAGTCTAATACTGTGTTTTAAATGTAATATTCGAATGTGACATTCGAATTTGAATGTCACATTCAAATTCGAAATAGTATTTCTAGTCTAATACATTTTTTAAATGTAATATTCGAATTCGAATGTGACATTCAAATTCGAAATAGTGTTTCTAGTCTACAATTGTGTTTTATAAATGTAATATTCGAATTCGAAAGTGACATTCGAATTCGAATGTGACATTCGAATTCAAAAAGTGACATTCGAATTCGTTTGTGACATTCGAAAACTGTAAATAACATTCGAAAATCGAATTTTTAAGAAAATTCGTTCTTATAAACATTCTATTATGCAAATCGAATTTCTACAATAACATTCGTTCTAACATTCGAATTCGAATATAAACACATTTGCCCATCCCTAAATAAGGCAAAGGGCAGGATGTACTGTAGGTAGAAAAAAGGCACTAAAGTAAACAAAATCGCTCAGAGACTGTTTGTGTTTGTTGTCTGATCAGTAACTTGCATTTAACATAGAAATAACAAAGTGCAAATTGAAGCGTGAGTGAAGCAGAATTGGTTAAGACCGCCTAAAGACCGTTGCTCCATAACCTGTCTGCCTGCTCTGAGGAGGCGGACAGACAACCCGGTCAATTGACACCCCCTGCTGGCCGCAAATCTGCAGGGAGCGGTATTACACCAGCAGTTCACAAGAACTGCTAGTGCAATGATTAATGCAGACAGCGTATTGTCTGACTCAGGAATCAATCAGCTGACAAGGACATAGCTATATTGTTATTAAATAGTTTAAATTTGAAGTATTGTCTCCCTAAATAGTGTAAATTTGAACTTTGTTTTGAACTTTCCCACCTGCAGAAAACCCATCTATTATGGGACATGAAACCCAAAATGTTTCTTTCATGATTCAGATAGAGAATGTAATTTTAAACAACTTTCCAATTTATTTTTATTATTTAATTTGCTCCCTTCTCTTCTTATCCTTCCCTGGAAGGTTTATCTTGGCAAGCTAAGGAGCAGCAAAGAACCTAGGTTCTAGCTGCTGAATTGGTGGCTTCATATATATACTGATTGTCATTGGATCACCCATGGGTTCAGTTAGAAACCAGTAGTGAATTGCTGCTCCTTCAACAAATAATACCAAGGGGCCCATTTATCCGGTTGGAGCTTGATGTCCCGTGTTTCTGGTGAGCCTGCAGACTCACCAGAAACAGCAGTTATGAAGCAGCGTTCTAAAGACCGCTGCTCCATAACCTGTCCGCCTGCTCTGAGGAGGAGGACAGATATCGCTGCAATTCAACCCGATCGAGTATGATTGGGTTGATTGACAACCCCTGCTGACTGCCGATTGGCCCCGAATCTGCAGGAGGCGGCGTTGCACCAGCAGCTCACAAGAGCTGCTGGTGCAATACTGAATACGGAGAGCGTATTGCTCTCCGCATTCAGCAAGGTCTGGCGGACCTGATCTGCACTGTCGGATCAGGTCCGCCAGACTTTGATAAATATCCCCCCAAGAGAATGAAACAAATTAGATAATAGAAATAGATTAGAAAATTTAAATTTGTATTCTCTATCTAAATCAGGAAAGAAAAAAATTGGGTTTCATGTCCCTTAAACTGCAAAGGGCTCCAATGCACTTCTATATATGTCTATATATAAGTGCACATATGTCTGTAAATACATATAAATACACACACTATATATATATATATATATATATATATACACACACATACACACACACACTGTACATATCCATTTCTAGAGATGTACTGTATATGTATTTATCACTATGTTAAAGCCCTTAACCTAGTTTTTTCTGACACCTGAGACCTCATATTTGAGCCCTTATACATTTTTTGTGCAATATTTGTTTAATAATTGTTACTAGATAGAGTCATTATGAATGTGACTGTACTTTGTAGTCATTTTTATGTGTTTAGTGCAACTTTTTTGTTTTGCGAAACAGTTAAGAGCTTTGAAGTCACAATAATCATTCTAGCATCAATTGCAATTGCGCTCAAGCGATTGCGTTTACTTTCAACTCGTAATACCAGTGGTAAGCCCGACATGCACAACGTGATAAATCCCTTATCACTCATGCACAGACGTTTGCGCTCCACTCGTAATCTTGTCCTAAATTTGGACAATGATTTTTCAACAGTAGAAATGTTGCTTTTTTTTTATTACTTTGATGATTAACTGCTGCCCTTAATAACCATGGTGCTAAAGGCAGGTTTTGTTATTCACATGGATTCTAGACTGAAGTTAAACACAAAATATATCCTTCTCGAATTGCTTATTTTCAACTATTTTAAACTTTAATTTGTGTTAACATTCAAACTAGATTTTAATTTATATAAATCTATTAAAAAAAAATTCGTATTAGACAATTTTGTCTTAAAAAAAAAAAATAGTTTCTGTCTAAATTAAATATTTTACTCAATACAACCTAACTAAAATAGGGATGCTTAAATGTTTTGGCCATTTTTTATTTTTTTTCAGAACATTCAACATTTGTTTTTGCAACAAAAAAGATTTTCCCTTTTTGAATGTAATATTCAAATGTCAGTTTTAATTGTGGAGTATTCTAAAAATAACATTTACATGTTGATTCTAATAGACTGCAGTTCAATGGGAATCAATATTCAAATGTATAATTTGAATGTTACATTCAATATTTAAATGTTAACTTTCATTCTATAGGAATATTTGAATGACAAAACAAATGTCAAGGGTAATATTCGCTCTACTTTTCAAATATCAAAATCCTAACATTAGCCATTCCTTACTTTAAATATGTTCATGTTGAAATAAGCCTCAGCAGCACATTCTTGAAATATTTACATAAAATATGTGATAATATGAAATATTTATAAGCCCAGGTTAAATAACCTATTCATCTTCTATAACTGTACAAGACTCATTCTTAATTCAAAATAATATTACCTGCTTTCTGAAAGTAAATTCCAACAGAGAAAAAGAGAAAAGAGAATATATATATATATATATATATATATATATATATATATTTCTTTTTTTTTTGTAAGTCATGGTTTTAACAGTGTTAGGTACATGCTGGGCATATATAAATATAAATAAAAGTGTAATGTTATATACTGCAAATTATCTATATTCAATTGTGAGCCAGGTACAAAACCAATGTGTTTTCTTGTAATCCGTCTCTAGTGAATACAAGATCAGATTTGAGATTGCAGACAGCTCACTTTACTGCTTCTTATCAATTTTGTAAGCTATATGGATGTCTAATTATATATATATATACACACACATACACACATACATACATATACAGTATGTCTGTAAATACATATAACACATAAATTTGGTAATCTCTACATTTTGTTTTAGAATACATACTTGGGGTAAATTTGCTAAAGTTCGAGCGGACATGATACGATATAGCGTATCATGTCCGCTGCAAATCGATAAATGCCGGCAGCGTTATTGCACCAGCAGTTCTTGTGAAATGCTGGTGCAATGCCGCCCCCTGCAGATTCTAGCAGGGGGTGTTAATCAACCCGATCGTATTCGATAGGGTTGATTTCTGTCCGCCGCCTCAGACCGCTGCTTCATAACTTCTGTTTCAGGCGAGCCTTCAGAGGCATCAAGCTCCGGGGCATCAAGCTCCGTACGGAGCTTAATAAATTGACCCCTCAGAATAGTTTTTACTTTTATATGTTTTCACCATGAACATTTGAATACTGCTATAAAATTATACTGGACGGTTACATAATTTGCATGGTATCGCTGTTTTATTTGTCCACCAGAATGGGTGAATTGAGAATTGTCATTAAAGGAACATGAAACCCAAGATTTTTCTTTCATGATCCAGATAGAACATACAATTTTAAGCAACTTTCCAATTGACTTCTATTATAAATGTTGCATCATTCTCTTGGTATCCTTTATTGAAGGAACAGCAATGCACTAGTAAGAGATAACTGAATACATTGGTAAGCCAATGACAAATGGCATTAAAGTGCAGCCACAAATCAGCAGCTAGCTCCCAGCTCCTGAGCCTACCTAAGTATGATTTTCAATAAAGGATGCCAAGAGAACAAAGCAAATTAGGTAACAGAAGTAAATTGGAAAGTTGTTTAAAAGTGAGTGCTCTATTTGAATCATGAAAGAAAGATTTTGGGTTGCATGTACCTTTAATGGGGCAAATTGGAACAAAACTAAATAGTGTTTACTGTACATTAATAGGCAATATACAGCTTGACAGTAAGGGAGGTGATAGACAAGCCCTTTTGAATAAACGTGAGATATATTGGATTATTTTTATTACAGGTATTAATTATTTCTTAAATTTAAAATTGTTCATAGGAAATTAGAGACGTAATTATCATTTTACACAATTTTTTCTCTCTCTCTTCATATCATTCACCACCATTCTTACACACTCACTTATATCTCACTTCAAACATTTCACACTTCAGCATACATTTCTCAGTTATGTAAGGTCATCACAAATACCTTTTTCCTTTCTTCACACACATCACTCACATGCCAGTCTTACACTTGTGCACTTTTTCCATTTCTCTTCACATAAAGAGCCCCATTTATAACACTGCAGATGTAGTTTCGGGGCCCAAGTGTTCCAGGCATGCTCACTGCAAGTACCATGATTCAGAACTCCAACAATGTCGGAGCTACAACCTCTTTGGGCTTGGGGTAATGTATCCACACCAAAGATCCCCACTGTAACAGCTCATACTGGGTCATGGCTCAGCAGTTATAGCATTAAAAAAAACGGAGAATGACTTGCAACTCATTGTGAAGAGGACAAGTACAAATCCTTATAATTCTGTTCAAATAAGTTTAATTTTTTAGGCCAATGATTATACAGGTACAAATCCCCAAATCTGGAATTCCAAATTTATTCTGAAATCCAAATGTTTTAATTAATATTTTTTTAGAAAATAAAAATGTTCAAATATGACTATTTTTTCCCGCCTGAAAAATCACAATCTTCTCAGTCTGTGTCTTTGGTTTAATTTTTGTGTTCTAAAATGCAAATGAGAGTCTATATTTATTTAAAAAAGCAAATATTACCTTTCTGGTTACAGTGCTGTAATATCATTTTGATGGTACCATGTATATAAAAGTATTAAAAATTATATAAAAACTGACAGGTAAATATTGCCTAAATAATATATGATGTTGTTCACACTTTTACAAGTGGCGCCCTAACAGTTACGTGTGAGTGAAAAGGGTTTTATCGCGGGTGTTTGCGTGTGTGTCAGGTTTAGCACTCGTAATATAAGTTAAAAGTAAACACAAACGTGTGAGTGCCATCATGATTTACGATCTTTAGAACTCTGGATAACTGTTTCTCAAAATGAAAACGTTGCACAAAACACATCAAAAATACATTAACAAGTACAGTTGCACTAACATAACACTATCTAATAAAAATTATTTTAAAAAAAATATTGCACCGTAAAGTTATAAGGGCTCAAAGATATGAGGTCTCAGGTGTTAGAAAAAAAGGTAAAGGGCTTTAACAGACACATACATATCTAATATATATATATATATATATATATATATATATATATATATATATATATATGTACATATGTATTTATGTATTTACTAGGTGTTAAGCCTACCCGGAGGACAGTGAATTGTTGTAGAGTAGACAAGTGCGATTCGGTTCGGTCTGAATCGAAATTCAGACGAATTTTGTCGAATTCGGAATTCGGATCGATTTGAATTTCTGAATTGCGGCAGTGCCGAATCTACCGAATAAATCCTAATCGATTCAAATTTATTCGGATGGATTCGCATGGCCATGTATTACACTAGTATTGTAAAGTATACTAGTGTAATACACAGCACATCCCACTTAACAGTGCCGAAATTCCAAAAAATCCGAATCGATTCGAACTGAACCGAACTTCACACGAATCCAAAAGAATCTGAAACAAATTCATTTGATTTCTTCCGAATTCTAATCGATCCGAACTTCGAATCGGTCCGAACCGAATTATTCGCAGCTGCTCATGTCTATTGTAGAGTGAGGTTCCTCTTGGCGGGACGAGGGATCTTACCACCCTGCCATTTTCAGAATCCACCTGGATGCAGCTCAGGTGGATTAGTTTGACTGTGAGCGCAGCCATTTTCGAAATCCACCTGGATGCAGCTCAGGTGGATTCGTTTGGCTGCGCGTGCAACCGACGACATCAATAGAAGCATTACAAATGCAATTATAGTATAAATATGTGTATGTATTTACAGACATATAAACACCTAAATACATATGTATACATATATAAAAGTGCATTGGAGCCCTTAGCAGTCAAGTAGATTAAAACATGAACATATTTATGTAATATTCATATTTAATAAAGTGTTATACTGTGTATTTACTGTAAATATTTCCCATTCCAATGTTCTGCACACAGCAAACTAACAGCTAGATTACAAGTTTGGCGTTATGAGTGAAAAAGCATCGTTATGCTTCATAACGCTGCTTTTTCCCTAAAGCCGCTATTACAAGTCTTGTAGGTATAGGTGTAACGCACACCTTTTTTGCCGTCACGCAACATCAGTACCGCACTTTTAAAAAAGTCATTTTTCAATGGGACTCCCATAGCGCCGATATTACGAGTTTGCCTGGGAGGCCAGAAAGTGAGCGGTACACTCTATAACCACAAGATTCATACCGCCATCTAAAGTCAGCAGTTATGAGTTTTATGTTACAAAGCTGTAGCATAAAACTCATAACTAAAGTGTTAAAAAGTACACTAACACCCATAAACTACCTATTAACCCCTACATTTATCAAAATTCAGACGAATTTTGTCGAATTCGGATCGATTCGATTTAAATGACGTCATCCAAGATGGCGTCCCTTACATTCCTATTGGCTGAAAGATTTTTATCAGCCAATAGGAATTAAAGGGGAAAAAATCCTATTGGCTGTTGTAATCAGCCAATAGGATTGAGCTTTCATCCTATTGGCTGATTGGATCAGCCAATAGGATGAAAGCTCAATCCTATTGGCTGATTGCAACAGCCAATATGATTTTTTCCCCTTTAATTCCTATTGGCTGATAAAAATCTTTCAGCCAATAGGAATGTAAGGGACGCCATCTTGGATGACGTCATTTAAAGGGAAACTTCATTATCCAGCGACGATCGTTAGAAGAGGATGCTCCACACTGGATGTCTTGAAGATGGACCCACTCCGCGTCCGATGGATGAAGATGGAAGAGGCCACCCGGATGAAGCCTTCTTGCCACCTGGATGAGGACTTCGTCGGCTGGATGAAGATGGAAGAGGCCACCCGGATGAAGACTTCTTGCCTCCTGGATGATGACTTCACCGGCTGGATGAGGATGGATGTCCTAGCACGTCAAAGCAGCGCTTGTTTTCGGTGCGGTATGGAGCTCAACGCAACCATATCGCCCACACAAGCCTGCTTTTTGTAAACTTGTAATAGCTGCACTATAGGGAGGTGAAATAATGCCGCTTTTGTGGCTAATTTCCCTATAGCACTGAAAACTCGTAATATAGCTGTAAGGTAGGGTATTAGGTTTTTTTTCCCCTTTTATATCTCCATTGACTTCGACGGGGAAGTACGTTAACGCTATCGGGATATTCAAAGTTCAGCTTTTTGAGCACATCGGGTTTATCACGCAAGCGAAAACATTTTACTTTTTAATTGTAATACGAGTTAAATACCGCTCCACTTGAAATCTGTCCCTTAATAAGCCCAGACGGACAAGGTGTGCTTGTGCAATGCCTCCCCCTGCTCACTCAAGCCCAATGGCGCACAAGTAGGGGCTGTCAATCAACCCGGGAAAATGTGTCTGGGGTGCTTTATTCTTCCAGCTAAGAACTGGCATAAAGGTTCGGAAGAAGCAGCTTGATGACCGCTGCTTCCTAAATATCGACGGCAGCGAAGGGTCTCCACACAGATGCAAAAATTCCAAAATCCAAACCTTTTCCGATCCAAAGCAGTTTGGATAAAAGGATTTCTACCTGTAATGGTTTTTAAAATATACTATTGTGTATCTCAAATATGACTTTTACTTCCTATAAATATTTATATAATTATTGTGTGGCATCATTCAGTTCAAGCCTTAATCATGCTATGACAATGGTTCAAATTGTTTTTAAATGCACACCCATTTACCAGCAACAATAAACATGTGTGCCAAACCATATACAAAAACTATTTCTATACACTGCCACCTAGTGGCCATATTAAAAACAATGTAACAATATGTATACATACAATGGGAGGTAGTTATCAAGCCGTCAACCTCAAATACGCTGGAATTCCACAGCGTATTTGTGGCGAGGCTGATTCGCCTTAGTTATCAAGCCCTAGATACCGGCAAAAGTAGAATTTTGTGACGTAAGCTTCGATCCGCCAGACTCTTACGTAACTCCAGATGTTCCACACACAAGTGCGGCACAATCTGACTACTTTTGCTAGTTATCAAAAAACTAGCAGGTACGCTCTGCACTTTTACGGCCCAGCGTACCTGGTTTTCAATCCGCCGCCCTGGAGGCGGCGGATCCCTTAGGAATCAATGGGAGTCTGACCATAGCGAAAGTTCAAATGCATGGGACAAGCATAGGGCTATCCTACGAACTAGATAAGTTTATACTGTTAGGTAAGGTCGGGCAGACTTGCTGGGCCTATGGCTCTTATCTGCCGTCAATATCTATGTTTCTATGTTTCTATGTTTCATGTTCTCTGCTGACAGACATCCCATTGAATCCTATGGGAGATGTCTGCACCTAACACCCTAACATGTACCCCGAGTCTAAACACCCCTAATCTGTCCCCCCTACACCGCCGCAACTAAATAAATAATCAGCCAATCAGATCGGAACAGCCAATAGAATGCAAGCTCAATCTGATTGGCTGATTGGATCAGCCAATCGGATTGAACTTCAATCTGATTGGCTGATTCAATCAGCCAATCAGATTTTTCCTACCTTAATTCCGATCGGCTGATAGAATTCTATCAGCCAATTGGAATTGAAGGGACGCCATCTTGGATGACGTCCCTTAAAGGAGCCTTCATTTGTCGGTAGTCTGTCGGGAAAGAAGGATGTTCCGCGTCGGCGGAATGAAGATGGATCCTGAAGAAGAAGATTGAAGACCCCGCTTGGAAGATGACATCGCCCGGATGGAAGACTTCTTCAGCGCCGCTTGGAGGATCACTTCATCGGATGGAAGACTTCTTCAGGGCCCCTTGGAGGATAACTTCTGCCGCTCCGGATCTCCTCTTTGGTTCCATCGCTGCTCGGCTGAGTGAAGACGACTCAAGGTAGGATGATCTTCAGGGGGGTAGTGTTAGGTTTTTTTAAGGGGGGTTTGGGTTAGATTAGGGGTATGTGGGTGGTGGGTTTTAATGTTGGGGGGGGTTGTATTTTTCTTTTACAGGCAAAGAGCTGAATTCTTTGGGGCATGCCCCACGAAAGGCCTTTTAAGGGCTGGTAAGGTAAAAGAGCTTTGAACTTTTTTAATTTAGAATAGGGTAGGGCATTTTTTTATTTGGGGGGGCTTTGTTATTTTATTAGGGGGCTTAGATTAGGTGTAAGTAGCTTAAAATTGTTGTAATATTTTTAAAATGTTTGTAACTTATTTTTTTTATTTTTTGTAACTTAGCTTTTTTTATTTTTTTACTTTAATTAGTTTATGTAATTGTATTTAATTGTAGTTATTTGTAGTTAATTTATTTAATTAATTTAATGATAGTGTAGTGTTAGGTTTAATTGTAACTTAGGTTAGGATTTATTTTACAGGTAATTTTGTATTTCTTTTAGCTAGGTAGTTATTAAATAGTTAATAACTATTTAATAACTATTCTAACTAGCTAAAATAAATACAAAGTTACCTGTAAAATAAATATAAATCCTAAGATAGCTACAATGTAATTATTAATTATATTGTAGCTATCTTAGGGTTTATTTTACAGGTAAGTATTTAGTTTTAAATAGGAATAATTTATTAAAGTATAGTGTAGTGTTAGGTGTAATTGTAACTTAGGTTACTTTTTATTTTACAGGTTAATTTCTCTTTATTTTAGCTAGGTAGCTATTAAATAGTTAATAACTATTTAATAGCTATTGTACCTAGTTAGATAAATTGAAAGTTGCCTGTAAAATAAAAATAAATCCTAACATAGCTACAATATAATTATTATTTATATTGTAGCTATATTTGGGTTTATTTTAAAGGTAAGTATTTAGTTTTAAATAGGATTAATTTAGTTCATAATAGAAATATTATTTAGATTTATTTAATTAATATTTAAGTTAGGGGGTGTTAGGGTTAGTGTTAGACTTAGGTTTAGGGGTTAATACATATATTATAGTTGCGGCGGGGTCAGGGAGCGGCGGTTTAGGGGTTAAACTATTTATTTAGTTGCGGCGAGGTGCGGGATCAGCAGGATAGGGGTTAATAACTTTATTATAGAGGGGGACGGGATAGGGGGGGCAGGATAGGTATAATGTAGCTTGCGGCGGTGTCCGGGAGCGGCGGTTTAGGGGTTAATACATTTATAAGAATTGTGGTGGGGTCTAGGAGCAACGGTTTAGGGGTTACTAACTTTATTTAGTTGCGGGGGGTTCCGGGGGCGCCGGTATAGGGGGTAGAACAGTGTAGTTAGTGTAGTTAGTGTGGGTGCTTAGTGACAGGCTAGCAAGAAAGCTGTAAAAAAGTCGAAGAGCAGCGAGATCGGATGAGTGATAACTCTCACAGTCCGCTGCTCATCGCCCCATACTTGGTGCGCGGCTTTTTGACAGCTTTTTTTATAACTTAGGCGAATTTTTGCAGGTCCGCGGCGGCGATGTGAGGCTAGCTTAGGCGGGCGTATTGGGCCGGCGAAGGCAGGAAAAGTAGAGGCGTTGATAACTACCCCCCATAGTTGCAAAATATAGTGTTATATATACAAAGGTATCAGCTGCAATTTTAATCCATTTGTGTCATTGTTCAATTCAGAAGTTAATCAGACAGACAAAAACCTTTTGCTCTATATAAATACATTTTAAATTTAATCAATCTTTATTCATCAAATAGAGAAATAGAGAAAGGGTCTTTATAAGAAAACAGAAAAATATTTTCTAGGTTTAGTCCATTAGGAATCAAGGGCGCGATCCGATATAGATCGCAGTTTGCGGCGCAAGCGAGGGAACCCACGTCGCCCGCAGTTTCAGCTCGCAACTCGAGCCATCCAATATGCGGCGCCGTCACTTGCTAAAGTGGCGCAAGTCTCACAAACCAGCGATGTCCAGAAATCTGCGTAAGTACAGATTTTTGGAGTCGCCAGTGACTTGCGCCACGTTAGAAACTGCCGGCGCCTATAAAACCTGACTAAAGTCTAAATCACCCGCACTGTCTAACACGCCTCCTAAACATAGCCCGACACGTCTAACACGCCTCCCTAACAAAGCCCGACACGTCTAACCCTCTATCCGCTATCCCCCCTCACTATCCTAACAATAAAAAAGCAATTAACCCCTAAACCGCCGCTCCCGTACCCCGCCGCAACATAATAAAGTTATTAACCCCTAAACCGTCGCTCCCGTACCCCGCCGCCAGCTATATTATATCTATAACCCCCTAAAGTGAGCCCCTAACACCGCCGCCATCTATATTAAAATTATTAACCCCTAATGTAAGCCCCTTACACCGCCGCCATCTCTATTAAAATGATTAACCCCTAATTTAATCTACCTACCCCGCCGCCAGCTATATTATCTATATTAACTCTAAGTATATTATAGTTAATATAGGTATTACATTATATATATTAACTATATTAACCCTAATTATATTAGGGTTAATATAGTTAATATAGTTACTATAGTATTTATATTAACTATATTAACTCTATCTAACCCTAACACCCCTAACTAAATTTATATTAAATTAATCTAATTCATTTATAAACTAAAATATTCCTATTTAAATCTAAATACTTACCTATAAAATAAACCCTAAGATAGCTACAATATAATTAATAATTACATTGTAGCTATGTTAGGGTTAATATTTATTTTACAGGTAAATTGTTAATTATTTTAACTAGGTATAATAGCTATTAAATAGTTATTAACTATTTAATATCTACCTAGTTAAAATAATTACCCAATTACCTGTAAAATAAATCCTAACCTAAGTTACAAATACACCTACACTATCAATAAATTAAATAAACTACAAACATCTATCTAAAAATACAATTAAATTAACTAAACTAAATTACAAAAACAAACAAACACTAAATTACAAAAAATAAAAAAAAGATTACAAGATTTTTAAGCTAATTACACCTATTCTAAGCCCCCTAATAAAATAATAAACCCCCAAAATAAAAAAAATTCCCTGCCCTATTCTAAATTAAAAAAATTTCAAAGCTCTTTACCTTACCAGCCCTTAAAAGGGCCTTTTGTGGGGCATGCCCCAAAGAATTCAGCTCTTTTGCATACAAATACAATACCCCCCCCATTACAACCCACCACCCACATACCCCTATTCTAAAACCACCCAAACCCCCCTTAAAAAAGCCTAACACTACCCCCCTGAAGATCTCCCTACCTTGTCTTCACCACACCGGGCCGAACTCCTGATCCGATCCGGGCGATGTCTTCCACCAAGCGGCAAAGAAGAATTCTTCCTCCGGCGATGTCTTCCTCCAAGCGGCAAAGAAGAATTCCGATCAGCCAATAGAATGCGAGCTCAATCTGATTGGCTGATCCAATCAGCCAATCAGATTGAGCTCGCATTCTATTGGCTGTTCCGATCAGCCAATAGAATGCGAGCTCAATCTGATTGGCTGATTGGATCAGCCAATCGGATTGAACTTGAATCTGATTGGCTGATTTAATCAGCCAATCAGATTTTTCTAACTTAATTCCGATTGGCTGATAGAATCCTATCAGCCAATCGGAATTCGGCGGACGCCATCTTGGATGACGTCATTTAAAGGTACCTCATTCGTCGTTCAGTAGTCGTCCGGGATGGATGCTCCGCGGCGGCGGAGCGAAGAAAGAAGATTGAAGATGCCGCCGGAAGAATGAAGACTTTGCTGCCGCTTGGAGGAAGACGTCGCCGGAGGAAGAATTCTTCTTTGCCGCTTGGAGGAAGACATCGCCGGAGGAAGAATTCTTCTTTGCCGCTTGGAGGAAGACATCGCCCGGATCGGATCAGGAGTTCGGCCCGGTGTGGTGAAGACAAGGTAGGGAGATCTTCAGGGGGGTAGTGTTAGGCTTTTTTAAGGGGGGTTTGGGTGGTTTTAGAATAGGGGTATGTGGGTGGTGGGTTGTAATGGGGGGGGGGGTATTGTATTTGTATGCAAAAGAGCTGAATTCTTTGGGGCATGCCCCACAAAAGGCCCTTTTAAGGGCTGGTAAGGTAAAGAGCTTTGAAATTTTTTTAATTTAGAATAGGGCAGGGAATTTTTTTTATTTTGGGGGTTTATTATTTTATTAGGGGGCTTAGAATAGGTGTAATTAGCTTAAAAATCTTGTAATCTTTTTTTTATTTTTTGTAATTTAGTGTTTGTTTTTTTTTGTAATTTAGTTTAGTTAATTTAATTGTATTTTTAGATAGATGTTTGTAGTTTATTTAATTTATTGATAGTGTAGGTGTATTTGTAACTTAGGTTAGGATTTATTTTACAGGTAATTGGGTAATTATTTTAACTAGGTAGATATTAAATAGTTAATAACTATTTAATAGCTATTATACCTAGTTAAAATAATTAACAATTTACCTGTAAAATAAATATTAACCCTAACATAGCTACAATGTAATTATTAATTACAGGTATACCCCGCTCATACAGCGGGTTAGGGACCGGAGCCCCGCTGTAAAGTGAAAACCGCCTTAAAGTGAAACAAGGCAGTTTTAGCTTTCTTTTCAGTGTTTAAAATCCTTAAAACATGTTTGAACTAACATATATTAGGGGTGCAATTGTGCTATGTTTAGTTTAACACTAGCACAGCAAGTATTCAATTAGTATTCAATAAATACTGTACCCGTAAAATTGTGACAATTACTGTAGTAAAATTGGCCAGACTATAGCACTGAGACACAGATTGCACTGCAATGCTATAAACAGAGTGAACTAAGCATAAACAAATGGTGCCATTCACTTTTCTAACAATCTCACAATGATTATAGCACTGTTTCAAAATCCTTGGAGTTTGAACTTCAGCTCCACAAAGCGCTGTATTAGCGAATCGCTGTAAAGTGAAGCGCTGTAAAGTGAGGTATACCTGTATATTGTAGCTATCTTAGGGTTTATTTTATAGGTAAGTATTTAGATTTAAATAGGAATATTTTAGTTTATAAATGAATTAGATTAATTTAATATAAATTTAGTTAGGGGTGTTAGGGTTAGATAGAGTTAATATAGTTAATATAAATACTATAGTAACTATATTAACTATATTAACCCTAATATAATTAGGGTTAATATAGTTAATATATATAATGTAATACCTATATTAACTATAATATACTTAGGGTTAATATAGATAATATAGCTGGTGGCGGGGTAGGTAGATTAAATTAGGGGTTAATCATTTTAATAGAGATGGCGGCGGTGTAAGGGGCTTACATTAGGGGTTAATAATATTAATATAGCTGGCGGCGGTATAGGGGGATTAGATTAGGGGTTAATAATTTTTATATAGGTGGCGGCGGTGTAAGGGGTCAGATTAGGGGATAGATAAGGTAGATGACAGCGGTGTAAGGGGTTAGAATTAGGGGATAGATAAGGTAGATGGAGACGGTTTTAGGTGCTCACAGTAGGGGGTTAGTTTATGTAGATGGCGGCGGGGTCCGGGAGCGGCGGTTTAGGGGTTAATAACTTTATTAGGGATTTCGGGGGGGGGGATCGCGGTTGACAGGTAGATAGACATTGCGCATGAGTTAGGTGTTAGGTTTATTTTAGAAGATCGCGGTTGACAGGGAGATAGACATTGCGCATGCGTTAGGTGTTAGGTTTATTTTAGAAGATCGCGGTTGACAGGTAGATAGACATTGCGCATGCGTTAGGTGTTAGGTTTATTTTAGCAGCCAGTTTAGGGAGTTACGGGGCTCCAATAGTCAGCGTAAGGCTTCTTACGGCTGCTTTTTGTGGCGAGGTGAAAATGGAGTAAGTTTTCTCCATTTTCGCCACGTAAGTCCTTACGCTGCATATTGGATACCAAACTGCGCTGGTTTGGTATACCTGCCTATAGCCCAAAAGAAATATACGCGCGTAACTTCTAACTATATGTGATACCAAACCCGCGCAAATATTGGCGTCGCCGGCTTTTGCGGGCGACTATTTTTATCGGATGGACCCCCTGGTGTATTTAAACACAGTGTATTTGAACCATTCTCATAGCATGATTAAGGTTGAATAACCCGAAAAGTTGCTGTCTGTGATGTTTAAGATTCTGATGTTCCAATAAACAAAGAATTTACTACCTTCAATAGTGCTGTGGGATTATTGGACTTTTGTTTTATTGAGTAAGGGTTAATGCAGCAACCCTATCTCTACCGTGCACATATGAAGAAGGTCTGGTAAAGTGCTGTATATATATATGTGTGTTTTGTTTGTATCATTCAGTTCAAGGACAGAAGTATTTTTTTGTTTTTATTTCAATTTTAACAGTGTGTAAACACACTAGGTTTTAACATACATCTATAAGAATTTACAGACTGGCAGTCTGTGCTAGAATTCACCACCAATTCTATTTTTTTTTTATAGAATAAAGCACTGAAAAACAAATTGCAATAATATTCCAAGCCAGACATATACATGCAGTGCTCAAATCAAGCCAACCAGCATGCATAATTTTGCTTACAAATAATGTAGCAAATTAAATTGCAGACTTATTTGAAATAGGAAGTTTTGATAACACAATAAAAATCATAAACATAATTAAAGAAGCGCAGCCCACGTATGCATTTTTTTGGTCTGATTTTCGCAGCTGGAAACAATTCTGAATATTTTATAGAAGCAAGCCATTACATGCATAAATAAGAAAGATATCTCATATTAAATATATTTATATCAGATGCAGTCAATGGGGATTCTTTTTTGTAGTTTGTGATTAAAAAATGAATTATATCAGCTGATTCACAATTCTTTAAGACTTTAGCTATTCTCACAATATATATATATATATATATATATATATATATATATATATATATATATATATATATATATAATATATAAATAATATTTGTAATACATTTTATACATATATTTGTATCACATTTGATATAATAAAAATAATTTTCTTTTATAAAATGTCTTATTTTTAGATAATTCCGATGGAGGCTTGATGTAATTATTGTGTATTGTTTCACTATTTCCCCCTTTAAAGAGACAGTAAACAATAAATGAACCTATCAGCTGAGTCTTAACTATAATAGAACAGATTAAGGGGCCGAATTATCAAGCTCCGAATGGATGCCCCTTGTTTCCGGCAAGCAGAAGAAGTTATGAAGCAGTTCCATAACTTGTCCACCTGCTCTGAGGAGGCAGACAGAAATCAAACCAATCGAATACGATCAGGTTGATTGACACCCCCTGCTAGCGGCCAATTGGCTGCAAATCTGCAGGGGGCGGTATTGCATAAGCAGTTCTGGTGAACTGCTTGTGCAATGATAAATGCCGACAGTGTATGCTATCAGCATTTATCGATGTGCAGCGGACATGATACGCTACATTGTATCTTGTCTGCTCACACTTTGATAAATATGCCCCTAAAACCTTGTTTACTGCAATTGTTTTTCAATGATCAAACATTACCTAATCTGGTGGAGCCATTTGGTGGATTTGACTTTGCTATTGTGTTAACAAAATCTCCATTGTGTGGCTTAAGCAGATAAAATAAAATTAAAAAATGCAAATTATAGAGAGATATGGGGCTTGGTTAACCATTTGTTTGTAATGAGCTGCTTATTTTTATTCACTTTTTCTTCTAAACCTTTCTATTTTTCTTTGCTTTTCTCTGAAACTGCAGATATATTCTTTCCCTTACTTATATCTTATTGCTTCTGTATTTTTCCAGAAATTCACTTTTAAACTAAGTATGTATTTGTATATCTTAGCTTTGGCCTTGCATATATATTGTCTTCTAGACATTTTAAAACCCAAGGCCTTTCTGTCCAGTATTATCTTTTCAACTCAACTTTTCTTGGCCAAATTCCAAGAAAGCATATCTTACTAATTTTTCATAGATAACCTGTTTTTTTAGCAACCACTAATCACGTGAGATTTATTAGCCAATTGTTATCAGCCAATTAGCTCTCTGCTTTGTAAGGAACTCTAAGGGTATAAAAATGCATGTATATGAAAATGTGTTAGTCTTGCGTTGCTGGTTTTTGTGCTGGGACACTGCAACAGTGAAATAGAGATTACCTCTCCTGAGGTAAGCTCTTGTTTGATAAATATCTGGTCTGGACATCTTATTACTTCACCTGAGACAAGCTCACTCATGATAGTAACCTGGCGACTCTGGTAGGATGTGCTTCAGGTCAACCTTCCGTGCCTCCCTGGCTGGAAACCAACATCTGCGTGCACCTATCTGATTACCTGTGGGAGATTTTGTCTTGTTGGTCGGGGAGTCCTGGGGGGCAATAAGGGAGTAAGTCCTGAGGAACAGGATCACTATTAAATTCAGTGGGACATCTGCCTCGCAGTTAAACACCTTTAGGATGCCAGCCCTCTATAAAATAAAGTTTCAGATGACAAGGAATTTTACAGAGCCAGAAATAGTGATCCAAGACATATTGTGATTTGAGACTGTAGTGCTCTCTCCCGCTAGGCAGTGACATTGAGGAAGTGTCTGTCCAGTAACTGCAGGGACTTGATTAGGGATTAAGGAACAGGAATATGATAATGGAATTACGGCTATCTAAAGTAGATAAAGACTCTCTCCTTGCTAAAGTATATGCACATTGGGGAAAAACTCAGTACTGCTTGGTTATAAAAAAAATAGACTTTATACTTTGTGCACAGAGCTCTTGGTCTCCTATACTCTCAGCCTTTATCCTGAATTAAGGTGGCCGAGATTTGGGTCCTTTGAGTTCTCTAAATGAATTGCCCTCCACAATCGTCTGGTTGATGTATGCTCTGGCCAGATGGACTACTATTATCTTTTTGAGAATAGTATGGTTGCAGATGTTAAAATCCAAATGAAAATGTGTTTCCTGTGTCATTAAAAGTTTAATTTATGTTAAAATTTCTTAAGAATAAATGCTGGGAGTGAAATATTTGAGGTATGCAAGTTGATATGATTTTTGTATACAATCGCTGCAAAAGAATGCTGGCCTTGATGCTTGTTTTTATCTATGTTTTCAGACTGGTAATTAGTCAGACTAAAGCTGTTAACTGTGTGTGTATCAGTGTTTCTTAGCTAAGAAATCTGACGCTGTAATGATTTGCTTGGAGTGTTATTGCTGTAACTTGGTTTTAAAGGCATATGTATGTTCTTAATATTGTGTGCCAATAATAGCATTTTTTAGTTTTAAGTGATATTTGTTATGCATGGGCTGATGGGAGATTTAATGTGTTTACACCTGTTTGAGGCATATTAAATATATTGTTTTTTTAAAGTGAAGTAACTAAGGACTTTGTAAGTGTGATGATGTGTGTGATTTTCGGCCCTGCTCTAGTAAATATGAGATTTTTCTGGCATGTGATTAATAGGTTGATTTAAGTATGTTGTATGTGCAAGATTTATGCAGGGAGTTTTTGAAAAGATAAAATAAAGGTTGTAAGCTGTATATGATTAAATATATCTATTTGGGTCTGTTTCTTTTGCAATAAATATTTAAATATACATAAAGGTTATGATACAGTAAAGAAGTAGAATTTTAATGGTAAATAAGACAAGTTTCCTAAATATGGCTAGGTTATACAGGGAGTGCAGAATTATTAGGCAAGTTGTATTTTTGAGGATTAATTTTATTATTGAACAACAACCATGTTCTCAATGAACCCAAAAAACTCATTAATATCAAAGCTGAATAGTTTTGGAAGTAGTTTTTAGTTTGTTTTTAGTTATAGCTATTTTAGGGGGATATCTGTGTGTGCAGGTGACTATTACTGTGCATAATTATTAGGCAACTTAACAAAAAACAAATATATACCCATTTCAATTATTTATTTTTACCAGTGAAACCAATATAACATCTCAACATTCACAAATATACATTTCTGACATTCAAAAACAAAACAAAAACAAATCAGTGACCAATATAGCCACCTTTCTTTGCAAGGACACTCAAAAGCCTGCCATCCATGGATTCTGTCAGTGTTTTGATCTGTTCACCATCAACATTGCGTGCAGCAGCAACCACAGCCTCCCAGACACTGTTCAGAGAGGTGTACTGTTTTCCCTCCTTGTAAATCTCACATTTGATCATGGACCACAGGTTCTCAATGGGGTTCAGATCAGGTGAACAAGGAGGCCATGTCATTAGATTTTCTTCTTTTATACCCTTTCTTGCCAGCCACGCTGTGGAGTACTTGGACGCGTGTGATGGAGCATTGTCCTGCATGAAAATCATGTTTTTCTTGAAGGATGCAGACTTCTTCCTGTACCACTGCTTGAAGAAGGTGTCTTCCAGAAACTGGCAGTAGGACTGGGAGTTGAGCTTGACTCCATCCTCAACCCAAAAAGGCCCCACAAGCTCATCTTTGATGATACCAGCAAAAACCAGTACTCGACCTCCACCTTGCTGGCGTCTGAGTCGGACTGGAGCTCTCTGCCCTTTACCAATCCAGCCACGGGCCAATCCATCTGGCCCATCAAGACTCACTCTCATTTCATCAGTCCATAAAACCTTAGAAAAATCAGTCTTGAGATATTTCTTGGCCCAGTCTTGACATTTCAGCTTGTGTGTCTTGTTCAGTGGTGGTCGTCTTTCAGCCTTTCTTACCTTGGCCATGTCTCTGAGTATTGCACACCTTGTGCTTTTGGGCACTCCAGTGATGTTGCAGCTCTGAAATATGGACAAACTGGTGGCAAGTGGCATCTTGGCAGCTGCACGCTTGACTTTTCTCAGTTCATGGGCAGTTATTTTGCGCCTTGGTTTTTCCACACGCTTCTTGCGACCCTGTTGACTATTTTGAATGAAACGCTTGATTGTTCGATGATCACGCTTCAGAAGCTTTGCAATTTTAAGAGTGCTGCATCCCTCTGCAAGATATCTCACTATTTTTACTTTTCTGAGCCTGTCAAGTCCTTCTTTTGACCCATTTTGCCAAAGGAAAGGAAGTTGCCTAATAATTATGCACACTTGATATAGGGTGTTGATGTTGTTAGACCACACCCCTTCTCATTACAGAGATGCACATCACCTAATATGCTTAATTGGTAGTAGGCTTTCAAGCATAAAGAGGATGATTTGGTCAAAATACTCATTTGCCTAAAAATTCTGCACTCCCTGTATATGTAATATATATATATGATAAATGTTCAGCCCTTATGGGGACAATACACTGTAAAATTGTGTTTTTATTAATGTATTTTCAATGAATTGTTATACAAGCTTCAGAGTATAAAATGTAGGAGAAATTACATTTGCAAGTTTATTTGTATATATGAAGTAGCTGGTTTTGTGCTTTCCAAACACAGTTTATGGCAATGGGCTGAATTTCAGGTAATAAGCATATTTCATTGTGTTCCTTATCTTATATTTGTCTGTAAAACTCAGTGCTTAGACAGAGCAATGGAAATTTGTTATTTTATTACTTAACTATCCTGCACCCCACTGTGAGTGTGGTTTCTTATGCTGGCTTGTTTTCTTAGGCTGATTGATAGCTGAGATTCAACTATAAATTTTTTACTATAGATGGATATACAACAGGCTAAATCAGCTATTCCATATGCCAAAATAGGACAAAGGAGCGTGTACAGGGTCATCCTTTACACTGTGGCACCACACGGCTTGCTGAAACCCTTAACAGACATTGAATTGTGCCCCTCCCCCCCTGGTATCCATCAGCTGTGAAACAAATTATATTGAATTGTGTGACTTGCGTTCAATTCAATCTAAGGGGGGAGCCTAAAGGGCTTTCAACCTTTTAAATGTTTACAAATTGACTTTCCTGACATGCCTCCCTTTAAAGGTTTCAAACATTTACTTGTGATAGTGGACCAACTTATTGGAGAGGTTGAGGCCTTTCCTACTTAAACTGTGAAAGCCCAAGAAGTTGCCAAGTGAATGCTAAAAGAACTCATACCCAAATTTGGCCTCCCATGAATAATTGAATCTGACAGAGGAACACATTTCACAAGTAATATTATTCAACAACTGATATTAGCCTTAGGCTTTACTTGGCATTGCCATACCCCTTGGCATCCAGAAAGCTCAAGCCAAGTGGAAAGAATGAACCAGACCCTAAAACAGACTATTGCTAAAATTTGTTTTCAAGCAAGCCTTAAATGGGTAGATGCTTTGCCCCTAGCATTGTTTAGGATTAACACAAACCATAGGGGGACCCTCAAACTCTCACCATATGAACTTTTGTTTGGTATGCAACCTCCTTTGCATAGTGCCAAAACCTTACAGCTGCCTGACCTTGTGGTGGGTGATGTACAACTAACTACCTATCTTTTGCAACTGCAAAAGCAATTACATTCTCTCCACAGACATGTCTCTCTCTCAGCCTTTGCCATTGGACATGACTGCACACCCCTCCCAGTCAGGTGACTCCATGACCATGTCAGGTGACCTATCAAAAGAAGCCACTGCAGCCTCTCTGTAAAGAACCCTTACTGGTTTTGCCGACTACTCCAACAGCTATCAAAGTTTCTGAGGTCAACTCTTGGATCCACTACTCCAGGTGTAAAAGATACAGCCCAGACAAAGAAGCAGCCTGCAATGGACCAAAGAAAGAAGTAGCTGGGGCAACCAAGGCCTCTGGATAAGTGGTAACCAAGACCCCTGATGACGAGTGGTTAATTCAGACCCTTCCTTGTCTGAAACTCAGACTAACTAGAAATAGTGATATCTCATTAACTTAATAAGTGAAACTGAAAGACTTGTCTTCCTTACTCTTATTGTCATTATCTCACTCCTCTGTTGATATCTTGAGTAACTTTCCTCAATATGTCTCATTTGCTTTGTGTCACACTTTTGACCATCCTCTCTTATGTGATTTTTTGGCTTTAATAAATCTTTATATAAATGGTGCTGCTGCATTCTGGACTGTTTGCTATATTTGTTTGGGTTTTGGTATAGACCCAAGCAGCTTGCACAGATTTACTCCACTGAGTCCTGAACAATTTATGTGGTTTTATTCTATTTTCCAATATGCGTCTCCTGGTCAGTGTGTTTGTTCTAACCCCTTTACTAAATACTCTTGTTCTGGTAACCTTGTATCTTTGGCACTCTTCCCTCCCACGACTAGCTACCCCAACAAGTGATTATACTCAAAGTTTGCAATAAAGATCCTAAGGGTCTTGTTATCCAGTCTATTTGCATAGCCCCCACTACTGAATGTGGTTTGGTACAAATCCTGCAGTACACCAATTTTATCTCCTTGGGAGGCACCTCATATGGTACTATCTGCAGGGAAATTGGCCAAGGTACGATGCGGTTTGTTACCTCCATATGTGAGTATGTAATTTCCAGTAATGGCACTCATTTCTGGTTGGTAAATTCCTCTGAAATTATCCTATCTGTGAATCATAATCTCACTGCATTTTTTTTCTTCCTCAAGGACCCCAATTGTACTTGTGTTTCCCAATCCCTTGTACAATCATTCCTCAACAGACAACCCCCTGGGTTGTATTGGATATGTGGACAGACAGAGATGTCAGTCTTCCCTGGTAACTATACAGCCATCTGCTTCCTAGGTGTGGTAACCCCAGCCTTCTGTGTTGTTCTCATACTGTCCTTGGGCCTAATTCACAATAAACATGAATTTTGGAAGCTCCCTGCTCCCCCTTGTCCATCAGTATGCAGGAGATTCAACTGTTCGAGCTATCCTCCCGGGCCGTTGGTGTCTACCTGAATCATCAGGACATTATGATGTTGTCTGTGATTCAACAGACTTTCATGAATGGACGTGCAGGAGTTGGTCAGAGTGTGGCCCAAGAGTTGAAGAAGCTTAGACAACTAGCATTGCAGAATAGGATGGCCCTTGATTACCTCCTGGGGGGTGTAGTCTTGTGAGCAAAGAATGTTGTACCTATGTTATTGATCAATCATTTAATTTGAGTCACCATCTCACAGTTATTAGCTCCCTTGGTCCAAGATGTGATTGATGACAAATTTGGCCTTGGAGGTATTTTTAACCATCGTTTTGATTGGCTACCTAATTTGGGATGGTTACACTCCCTTTTTCTGTATGGCACTGTTATAATAGTATGCCTTATCCTGATGTGTTGTATACAATGTGTACCTGGTTTAATCTCTACATGTAAGAGTGTTTTCTGTGTGTCTCATTCTACCCCCAAATACGTGTTTCCCTCTTTCCATTTTGAATCTCCCCACCATGTTGAGATCACTTATGACCCTCATTCCTTCTGAGTTTGCATACTTCTCTCCTCCTCTATGTCTCTTCTGACCTCACAATGTTATTGCCTAGCCACCAACTGTGCCCTACATTTCCCTGTCTTATACCTATGCAGGCTGCACTACATCCCTAGGATCATCTAGAACTTTCCTACATTGGGAAGCCGGCAACGGACAGACCACGGAACATCATCTACCTTGATGGCAACCTCGGTCGTATCTTGTATACCCATACCCCACTCTTTTTTCCCTCCCTGGTAATTTCTATCTCTTCATTGTCTTTCTGTGTTGTTTTATTTTGCTTTCATATTGCATTACCTTATACTTACACTCTCTATATTTCCTTCACAGGTGCAAAATTCACAAACATGCCATGATACTGCCTGATAACCCACTGTTCACGTTGGTGATGAATTTGGGAGGGGATGTTTCTGCACTATGACATACAACACACTGATATATATATATATATATATATATATATAAATGTTTAGGTAGTTGCCTACCCCACCCGACGGCGCTTAGCGTCCGGGAATAGCGGAATCGTCTACTACCTAACAACTTCACTCCTACCTTGTTTTTGCTTACCCTCTTGTAGTCCTGTGAACTATCTTGGAAGGGAGCACCCATGTACTTATAGAATTGTGATTGTCAAACCACCATGAGACACATTGACTTTTGTGATTGCGGCACTGGTTACATTCTCCACGTTTGCGGTCAAAGGGGGGAATGTAATGAGCTGCTTATTTTTATTCACTTCTCCTTCTAAACCTTTCTATTTTTCTTTGCTTTTCTCTGAAACTGCAGATATATTCTTTCCCTTACTTACATCTTATTACTTCTGTATTTTTCCAGAAAATCACTTTTAACTTAAGTATGTTACTGTATTTCTTAGCTTTGACCTTGCATATATATTGTTTACCCAGTCACACCTCATCATATCCCTTCAGTACTGCCACAAAAACTTTATTTCATTATTAAACCTTTGTTTCATAATTATAAAGTCTATAAATAACTTAAATCCTTAAAGGGACACTATACCCAAACATTTTCTTTCATGATTAAGGTAGAGAATACAATTTTAAACAACATTCCAATTTACTTCTATTACCTAATTTGCTTTATTCTTTAGATATACTTTAATGAAGAAATAGGAATGCACACAGTGAACCAATCACAGGAGGCATCTATGTGCAGCTACCAATCAGCAGCTACTAAGCATATCTAGATATGCTTTTCAGCAAAGAATATCAAGAGAATGAAGCAAAATAGATAATAAAAGTAAATTAGAAAGTTGATTATAATTGTATGCTCTTTCTAAATCATGAAAGAAAAAAATTGGGTTTCATGTCCCTTTAAATTCCAAATTCCATATCATTTTCATGTCTTTTATTATGCAAACTATTAAGTGATAATGGTGTACTTCACGTTTCAAAAACACAAAATTGTAAAGCAGTATTTTTGAAATGCGCAAAACTTAACTCATCACTTGCAATTAGGGAGCTAATAGCACTCCCTGCACTATCCATTAAAAATATAGGGATCCCTAAAAAAAATTGGCTGCATTAAGAACTTTAGGTTAAAATGTTTAAAAATCCACTTATAATGCTCAAAGCATCCTGAGCTATCAATTGCATTCCACTTCTAATCATATGTAGCCCATAAAGTTGTATATGGTTGTCATGCACAATTACAAACTTTCAATTAGTTTTCATATAAAGATGCAACCTTGAATATGTGACAATACAGTACCACAATATACAGTCTTGTATATAGTTTCTTGAGAAAGCAGAAACTTTTCTACTATTTGCACATGCAGACTCAGGGGCCTATTTAAGAAACTACGAGCGGACATGAATTGATATTGCAGATTATGTCCGCTGCACATTGATAAATGCCAACATTTATCATTGCACCAGGTGCAATGCCGCCCCCTGCAGATTTGCGGCCAATTGACCGCTAGCAGGGGGTGTCAATCAACTCGATCGTATTGGATCGGGTTGATTTTCGGCGATGTCTGTCCGCCGCCTCAGAGCAGGCGGAGAGGTTATGAAGCAGCGGTCTTCATAACTTGTGTTTCTTGCTAGCCTAAAGGCCCTCCAGAAACAAGGGGCATCAAGACCCATAATAAAATAAATATATAATAAATATGCCCCTCATACTTTTATACAGTTTGTATATGAAGTAACAGGCAAACTAAAGAACATAGGGGGCGCCACATAGTGTATCACAATATCACCACTTTATAATAAATATTTAAATGTGCAATACTACTCACATTTAATAAATACCAATAGATGGTGATCATAAGCAGACTGTACTCTCAAAGACGTTCAGCTGGCTCACCTCCCGACTGCAGGAACACTCAGGATGACCCACTGTTGTAAACCTCAGGGGAAGGTAACTCCTTTAACAAAAAGATGCTTCCAAGTAGTGTGTAAAAGTTTAAAAACTTTATTAAAAGACCAACATGAGGTCAAAATTACAAATAACAAACTGCAACTGGTTTCTCAGCCTCACAGACTGACTGATTCATCAGGTAGTGTACATGCAGTAATTCTGCAGATCAAGGATTTTTGTTGTTGTAAAAAAATACCTTAATATTCATGAAACAGGTGTCTCGTGCTGTTGTGTTTTTGAGTAGGCAGTAAAATGTGCCAATGGACTGACCTGTATGGATAAGTTTCAGCTTTTCTTTTTGAATCGTGTTGCATGTGTCAATCAATAATTCAAATTAAGTTAATTTGCTCCTAATATGCTTATACAGGGATTGTACCAGCAAATACTCACCTATCAGATGTTATATAGACGTGCATTCGGCACTTGTATATAAACAAATGCTGAATATGGCAGTGGGTAGCGGCGTCCGTCTTTTTTCAGAGCCAGATTTATTTGTGTTATAGTGCAAATCCAGATTTGTGTGTGTTGCACTATTGCACAATTAAATCCAGGAGTCGAAAGCCGCTATACAGACGAATGGCAAACGCACCTAACATGTTCGTAAATTGTTGTAATTTGCATTATGCTGTAAAGCAGTTTCCCTGTTTTAGTTCATCCTCCACCACTAAAAAAAATATAAACACAAAATATAGCAATTGCTCCTCCTTTTTTCAATGCAAACCAATTAATTTAATTATTAATTGTGTATTTTAAATGATAGCATATTTATTACCCTGAAATGCAAAATAAAAAAAGAAAATATGCTTCACAAAACTTGACCTTTTAATAGTCATGCAATCTTTGCTGTAAGCAGCAAGTGTATGTCGAATGGCTGACCTTTATGGAATTATTGTTTATGGTCTCCCAGTGTGTATGTGTGTAGTTGTGCTAGAGTACAGGGAAAAGATATTCAAATTAATTTCAAAGGTTACTTATAAAAGCTGAATGCAGAACTATATTATCACACCCTTAATGTCTTATAAGAAGAATTTCTGAAGTTAATTCAAATATTAGTTTTAGCTGAGACAATTAAACCACATTTATAGCAGAGGAATAGATAGATTTAACAATTTTAGTACTGTTGCTTGTTTTGTTATAAATTATATAAAAACATAAATTTTGAGGTAGATTTTACAGAGGTTTTCATATATGTTCAGTGCAGCACACATTACATGGCAAAAGTTAACATAAATGGCCAAATTGCACTTTCGCGAGCGCAATATTTGTGCTCCACTCATAATACCAGTGCATGCAAACGTGCTCTAATGAAAGCCTTGTTCTCATGCCGTGAGACACAACAGAGAATCTAGCGCAGTGAAGTGAGTAAATCTAATGGAACATGAACAAAATTGTCTCTTAAAGGCACAAAGCATTTTAGGGTTTTATTTCCCTTTAAAGTGATAGTAAAGTCTAAATTAAACTTTCATGATACAGATAGGGCATGTAATTTTAAACTTTCTAATTTACTTTAATTATAAAATTTGCTTTGATCTCTTTGTATTCTTAGTTGAAAGCCAAACCTAGGCAGGCTCATATGCTAATTTTTAAGTCTTTGAAAGCCGCCTCTTTTCTGAATGCATTTGATACATTTTCACAGCTAGAGGGCGTTAGGTCATGTGTTTCATATAAATAACATTCGGCTAGATTACGAGTTTTGCGGTAAGAGCGGTGCGGTATTAACTTGCAAGTTATTGCCACCGCTCACTTACCTACAGTGCTGGTATTACAGCTTTACAAAAACCCGGCGTTATCAGGCAAGAAGTGAGCGTAGAGAAAAATTGTGCTCCATACCACACTCCAATACCAGCGCTGCTTAAGGCAGCGGTGAGCTGGTTTTATATGCACGTGCACGATTTCCCCATAGACATCAATGGGGAGAGACGGCTGAAAAAAAGCCTAACACCTGCAAAAAATCAGTGTAAAGCTCAGTAACACAGCTTCATTGATTACTATGGGGAAACAAATTTTATGTTTACACCTAACACCCCTAATCTTACACTTATTAACCCCTAATCTGCCGCCTCCGACATTGCTGACACCTACATTATACTTATTTATTTATTTTAACTAGGTAGAATAGTTACTAAATAGTTATTAACTATTTACTAACTACCTAGTTAAAATAAATACAAATTTACCTGTAAAATAAAACCTAACCTGTCTTACAATAAAAGTCCAAAGCAAGCAACATTCTGAGCACTCAGGGGCAATATTTAAAAGCAAAAGAATCTTTATTGGAGAAAAGATAAAAGCGCATATTACTTCAGGTAGACAAGGACAGCAATCCTGACGTGTTTCGCGCCCCCTAGTGGCGCTTAGTCATAGGAATTCCCTATTCCATTCCTATGACTAAGCGCCACTAGGGGGCGTGAAACACGTCAGGATTGCTGTCCTTGTCTACCTGCAGTAATATGCAGCTTTTATCTTTTCTCCAATAAAGATTTTTTTGCTTTTAAATATTGCCCTTGAGTGCTCAGAATTTTGCTTGCTTTGGACTCCTATTACGGCGGTATTTGTTCCTACCGCATCTCTGAAGCACCACACTGCTGGTATAATTATTCAATTTCATCAACTTGCCTGTTGCCTGTTGGGTTTATCTGAGTTCAGATTGTGTTCCACTGCTATTGAGCCAGTCTCTCTGTCTCCTGTTGCGGCAACCGCTGATGATGTCTTACAATAAAACCTAACCTTACACTACAATTAAATTAAACTAAATTACAAAAAACAAACACTAAATTACACAAAATAAAAAAAGAAATGATCAGATATTTAAATTAATTACACCTAATCTAATAGCCCTATCAAAATAAAGCCCCCCCCCCAAATAAAAAAAAAACCCTAGCCCACAATAAACTACCAATATCTCTTAAAAGGGCCTTTTGCGGGGCATTGCCCCAAAGAAATCAGCTCTTTTACCTATAAAAAAAATACAAACACCTCCCAAAAGTAAAACCCACCACCCACACAACCAATCCCCCAAATAAAACCCTAACTAAAAAACCTAAGCTCCCCATTGCCCTGAAAAGGGCATTTGGATGGGCATTGCCCTTAAAAGGGCATTTAGCTCTTTTTCTGCCTAAACCCTAACCCTAATGTGTGACATACAAATAATATTGTGACCACACCCGTTTATTTACAAGTGAGAGGGCATTGATTGGCTAAATGCAAATCTGTCAAAAGAACTGAAATAAGTGGCAGTCTGCAAAGGCTTAGATACAAGGTAATCATAGAGGTAAAAAGTATATTAATATAACCGTGTTGGTTTTTCAAAACAGGGGAATCTGTAATAAAGGGATTATCTATCTTTTTAAACAATAACAATTCTGGAGTAGACTGTCCCTTTAACTAAAGCCAATTTAGTTTGCCAATATTACCATGGAATATTATAATAATCTTAGGATAAAGATATATACCATGTTAGCAAACATAAACAGTAAAGAATGAAGGGTTAATTTGCCCCATTTATTCTTATATATGCCGTACGCAAATAAATATTTTTTTTGGTATCACATATATGTTAGACCCTAACCCCAAATTGATTAAAATATTTTCTATGCAAAGTCCGTGTGTCTAACTTTGAGGTTTATTTTCCATGAACTCTGCCTAATTGCCTATATTCAACATAAAAATAACTAAATTGTCAGAATAGTTAAGTAAATTAATTGTTGGTCATTTTTCTATAAATAATGACCGTATTAATATCAAACTGAAAAAAAATCATGACATCATACTTTTAGATAATAAAAGTCATTTTGGAGTTTCTTATTTAGATTAATCATGTATTTAAAGGTGTATTTAAAGGAACATTGTACACTACAGTTTTCTTTGCATAAATGTGTTGTAGATGATCTATTTATATAGCCCATCCGGGGGTGTTTTTTGTACAAATGTTTTGCTTATTTTTAAATAACATTGTGCTTATTTGCAGACTCCTAACCAAACCCCAAAGTTTTAGATGTATACTGATGTATACAGACTTCACATTGCTTGTATAATGGGTCTTTTCATCTGCTGTCAGTCCCTTTCAGTGGGTGTTCCAGACTAACCTCATAGTAATAAATTGGGAGATTCTAAGTAAGTTTTAAAAAGGTTTTATACTGTATTTTTATATAAGTATCTGTGCATATTACTCTTTATAATAGTGTCTATTACATGCAGTTAAATTAAAATTGGTGTTTACTGTCCCTTTAAGTGTTTTTATTATTTACAGCATATATATATATATATATATATATATATATATATATATATATATATATATAATATATACTGAGAGAGATATGGATTTCAGATTCAAATGGATGCAAAACATCACTAACGTATAATTAGATTACAGACTAATGATGTCCTGGTCACCATGGACGTAGACAGCTTATATACTGTGATCCCCCATACAGCAGGGGTTGAAGCTGTCAGGTCCATGGTGACTGGGAACATTTCATATAATGGTCCCCCGAATGAGTTCTTATGTGAACTATTGACACTTTGGAGAGAAATTACAAATTCGAAAGCGATTACTTCCTCCAAGTTGCTGGTACTGCCATGGGTTCAAACGTTGCACCCGCTTATGCTAATTTGTACATGGCTTGGTATGAGCAGGAACTGATGAAACCATTTTACCATCCAAATGCACAATACTACACACGGTACATCGATGATGTCTTCCTAGTGTGGAGAGGTAGCGAATATGAACTACAGGAGTGGGTGTCACATTTGAATTCCATGGAAAGTCCTACAAGATTTAAACTTGAACATGACTTATGCACTGTGCACTTTTTGGATCTTAAGATCTTTAAGATTGATGCCTGTGATCAATACCGGTTTGGTACATCGTTATATACGAAACCGACGGATCGTAATTCTTTGCTTGATGCTAGAAGTTTTCATCCCAGGCATCAAAAGAAGGGGATTGTTACCTCGCAGCTTACTCGGGTCATCAGGAATAATAGTGAGAAACCCATGATGCAGAAACAACTGATGGAGATGGGAGAAAAACTTTTGTTAAGAGGCTATGTAAGAGAGGAGATTGGAGCTTTCCAAGAGAGGTTGCTGAACATTGATGCAATTATGAACACTAATAAACTGGCCACTGCTAATTCTGGACAACAACTTAATCTGATCACCACATACACAACCAGATGTGACAAACTGGCAAAGGCTGTGCGAAAACACTGGCCAGTAGTGTAGACGGACATTACACTTCCATTTCAGAGGACTGCTGCCCCCAGGATAGTGTACCACAGGGCGAACAACTTGAGAGACCTGTTGGTCCAAACGGATCCTGTGAAACATTACAAAAAGGAGACATGGTTGAAATCAGCTAAGATGGGCTGTTTCCCATGTGCTAGTTGTATCACCTGTAATGGTATTCTTAGGGGCAACACGTTCGAACATCCACATAACAACCATAGGTATATGATACGCCATAGGTTGTCCTGCACAAGTACGTTTGTTGTGTATATGCTGATATGCCCATGTTCTAGGGTATACATTGGAAAAACAGTAACCACCTTCTGTGAACGGATGGCCAATCATCATTGTGCCATCCGTGAAGCCCTTACCAAAGGTGTATCAGACCACCCAGTGGCACGCCACTTTATTAAGTTCAAACATGGTGTTTCAAGCCTGCGATCGATGTTGATCGACCATGTACCCCCCATGCCTAGGGTTGGCAACAGAGCTAAGAAATTGCTACAATTGGAGAGTAAATGGATCTATCGGATGGACACTCTAGCCCCAAGGGGCCTCACTACCTCCCTGGATTTCAACCCCTTCTATTGATGGATGGGATATATGATCTGAATACCATCTGGGTTCTCACTGTCTATGAAGGTTACCAACATACTCCATTGGGCTTTGAAGTAGTCCATTATACTTAGTTTTTGATGTCTAGGTAATTTATGGCTTTTACTGCTAATAATGTGGGATTGTGTGTATATTAACATTGGCTTTTTAATCTTAGCCTCATTTGTTATTTGATAGTAATTTTTTTTCATATTATGCTTTATACCATATAACGTGGTATTTGACATCTTGTGTTTTAAAGGGATACTAACCCCACATTTTTTCTTTCATGATTCAGATAGAGCAGCAATTTTAAGCAACTTTCTAATGTACTCCTATTAAAAAAATTTCTTTGTTCTCATTTTATCTTGATTAGAAAAAGCAGTAATAAAAGGTTAGGAGCCGGCCCATTTTTAGTTCAGCACCTTGGTAGAGCTTGCTGATTGGTTTGCTACATTTAGCCACAAATCAGCAAGTGCTACGCAGGTGCTGAACAAAAAAAATGGGCTGGCTCTAAAGCTTACAGTACTGCTTTTTTAAATCAAGATTGCATGAGAACAAAGAAAAATTGATAATAGGAGTAAATTAGAAAGGTGCTTAAAATATCATGCTCTATCTGAATCATGAAAGAAAAAAATTGGGTTTAGTATCCCTTTAAGTGTGCATTAACAAGTTAAATCGCTGTGTAATGCGTATTATATAATGCTATGAATTAAGCACTTTTGGTAATGTTTGCCCCTATATCCTCGGTTAGAGCAATAGTGTGCAATATAAATTGTTATAGGTCTATACTATCCTACCCTTTATCCTTCTAATCGTCAGCACAATAATATTTGTTGTGTATACATACGTTGCTATGACAACGTTGTCACGGACGTCGGTGCACTCTGATGACGTCACACCCATGTGTTGAATGGCGGAACTCTTATGCAGTAAGAGGCTGCAAGATGGGTATATAAGGTTAAGTTGTATACATGTTTGTCATTGTTTTTAGGTTTTCTTTGCTGTGTTATTGGATACTTTTTGACATTTGACAAAGGCACAGTTGCGTGCCGAAACGTTATGTCATTTTAAAACTTAGATTTTTTTAAATTGGATTTTTTATACAAAGACTGTTGAGTGCCTGTGCTTTGGACTGTTTTGGTATATGCTCTGCAGTGCACCGTGGCATTCTATATATTATGTGAGATTGTGCTGTCCCTTTTTTGGATATATATATATATATATATATATATATATATATATATATATATATATATTTATTTTATTTGTTTTTTTTATTTATTTTTTTATATGTTTTTTGAGGTTCTGAATAGTTAGGATTTTATAATATTTGCATATTCAGAAAGGGACAGTTTGGAGAGGGGATGGAACCAAGTGTAAAGAACAATATAGTATGTATTTAGGCAATATTTATGTCATAATACAGCTTATACATGTACTAAAGGCTGTTTTATACTGTATAATTGTTTAATTCTTTTGTATACATACTACTCTCGGAACGATAGTACAGCACTGTAATCAGATTCAAGTTCAATCCGATTGGCTGATCCAATCAGCCAATCAGATTGAGCTTGCATTCTATTGGCTGTTCCGATCAGCCAATAGAATGCGAGCTCAATCTGATTGGCTGATTGGATCAGCCAATCGGATTTTTTCTACCTTAATTCGATTGGCTGATAGAATCCTATCAGCCAATCGGAATTGAAGGGACGCCATCTTGGATGACATCCCTTAAAGGAGCCTTCATTCGTCGGTAGTTCGTCGGGAAAGAAGGATGTTCCGCATCGGCGGGATGAAGATTCAAGACCCTGCTTCGAAGATGACCTCGCCCGGATAGAAGACTTCTTCAGCTCCTCTTGGAAGATGACCTCGCCCGGATGGAAGATTTCTTCAGCGCCGCTTGGAGGATCACTTCATCGGATGGAAGATTTCTTCAGCGCCCCTTGGATGATCACTTCTGCCGGTCCGGATGTCCTCTTCAGTTTCATCGGTGGCTCGGCTGAGTGAAGACAACTAAAGGTAGGATGATCTTCAGGGGATTAGTGTTAGGTTATTTTAAGGGGGGTTTGGGTTAGATTAGGGGTATGTGGGTGGTGGGTTTTAACGTTGGGGGGGTTGTATTTTTCTTTTACAGGCAAAAGAGCTGAACTCTTTGGGGCATGCCCCCACAAAAGGCCCTTTTAAGGGCTGGTAAGGTAAAAAAGCTTTGAACTTTTTTAATGTAGAATAGGGCATTTTTTAATGTAGAGTAGGGCATTTTTTTTATTTTGGGGGGTTTGTTATTTTATTAGGGGGCTTAGATTAGGTGTAAGTAGCTTAAAATTGTTGTAATATGTTTTTAAATGTTTGTAACTTATTTTTTTTTATTTTTTGTAACTTAGCTTTTTTTATTTTTTTGTACTTTAGTTAGTTTATGTAATTGTATTTAATTGTAGTTATTTGTAGGTAGTTTATTTAATTTATTTAATGATAGTGTAGTGTTAGGTTTAATTGTAACTTAGGTTAGGATTTATTTTACAGGTAATTTTGTATTTCTTTTAGCTAGGTAGTTATTAAATAGTTAATAACTATTTAATAACTATTCTAACTAGCTAAAATAAATACAAAGTTACCTGTAAAATAAAAATAAATCCTAAGATAGCTAGAATATAATTATTATTTATATTGTAGCTATATTAGGGTTTATTTTAAAGGTAAGTATTTAGTTTTTAATAGGATTAATTTAGTTCATAATAGAAATATGATTTAGATTTATTTAATTAATATTTAAGTTAGGGGGTGTTAGGGTTAGTGTTAGACTTAGGTTTAGGGGTTAATAATTTTATTACAGTGGCGGCGGTGTAGTGGGGGGCAGGATAGGGGTTAATCAATTTATTATAGGTGGCGACGGTGTAGGGGGGGCAGGATAGGGGTTAATAAATTTATTATAGGTGGCGACAGTGTAGGGGGGGCAGGATAGGGGTTAATAAATGTAATATAGGTTGCGGCGGGTTCAGGGAGTGGTGGTTTAGGGGTTAAACTATTTTTTTATTTGCGGCGAGGTGCGGGATCAGCAGGATAGGGGTTAATAACTTTATTATAGAGGGCGACGGTATAGGGGGGGCAGGATAGGGGTTACTAGGTATAATGTAGGTGGCAGCGGTGTCCGGGAGCGGCGGTTTAGGGGTTAATACATTTATCAGAGTTGGGGAAGGGTCTAGGAGCAGCGGTTTAGGGGTTAGTAACTTTATTTAGTTGCGGGGGGCTCCGGGCGCGCCGGTATAGGGGGTAGAACAGTGTAGTTTAGTGTGAGTGCTTAGTGACAGGCTAGCAAGAAAGCTGTCAAACAGCCGAAGAGCAGCGAGATCGGATGAGTGATAACTCTCACAGTCCGCTGCTCATCGCCCCGCGGCTTTTTGACAGCTTTTTTGATAACTTAGGCGTATTTTTTCAGGTCCGCGGCGGCGAAGGTAGGCGAGCTTAGGCGGGCGTATTGGGCCGGCGAAGGCAGGAAAGTTGACACGTTGATATCTACCCCCCATTGCGTTACAGGCTTTAAAACTACAGATTAACATTATTTAATAGAAATCCAGCAATGCTCGTTAGTTGATTGATTCCTGTGTTAGTCAATAAATATGGTTCACTGTTTTTATTGCGGTGTGTTCTCCGCTGATCTTAACTGTTGTGTATGGTTACCGTGACAACCAGTATTGACGTCATTACGTCACTGCGCACGCATGCGCTATTACGTCAATCACGCATGTGCAGTTGTGAGATACACGCTATTGGGTCTGATAGTGTTTCTATGGACACGCACTTAGGCTTGCGGTCCATGCGTGATACTACGGCACACATCTGTGTCAATTACCTTTGTATTTGGCGGTTTCTGTTATGTGTATCTGATTGGTGGGTGGAGGTATTTAAGGGTTTACCTGTGTTTGTTATCTTATGCCTGATTTCTTTCTGTGAATTGCTGCATGTGACCAAGGCTCCAGTGGGAGCTGAAACGTTATGCTACTTTGGCATTAAAGGAAGGTGTTTTGTCTAAATCTTGTGTGCTGGCTTTCTTTGTGGGGGACTACAGGGATCATCGCCAGGTCTTGTCCTTATGCAATACATATTGTTGTATCTATCTATTGGCCGTGCACTGAGTGGTTACAACGTTGGTGAGTGCTGATCTCTCTTGTTAATATATATATATATAGATATATATATATATATATATATATATATATATATATATATATATATATATATATATATATATATTATATATATATATATATATATATATGAAACAAAAAAAGCGTGTATGTCAAAGGGTTAAAAAACCTCTCTTTCAAAACACAGAACTGCGCTCTAAATAAACCTATTTTTTTAAAATACAATATAAATATCTGGATGATGCCAAAATCAAAACATTCAAATAATCAAATAATATTGATTCATTGAAAATATATAACAGAATGAAATATATAATGATAAGATAATAAATCACAATAAAAAGGATAAGTTGGTTGGATCCCACGTAATAGTGCAGATCAATTGTAGGTGTCGGCTGCTGTATCTTATTAATCCTCCGGAATCTCACGGAGTAAGGTAGAAATCTAAAAAAATGAGAAAGAAAGCGCACAAAGGCACCTACATAGTGCAAATCAATTTAATTTAAACAATAATACAGGGGTATATTAAAACTGCTCCCCGTAGGGTATCTACTCACAAGAGTCAACCTCAAACTTGTGAGGTATGTTTGAGCATGTAGTTTGAAAGTTCCGCTCAGAACCGCTTGCTATGAAAGTGCTTAATCAAAGAAGTCAGGACAAATCCAACCTGAATGCCGGGTGTCGCTGTCTGTAACTCGAGATCTGGACAAGTATTTCTCCCGGCCTCTTATTCCACTCACATCCCTTTTTGGTAGGAGTTTTTTTGGGATACAATCTTTCTTGAGCAAAATGGTCCGTGCAGATACAAACACAGCTGATCGCAAATAGTGCTGGCAGAATGGTGAACCGCTGAGGGAGAGAGCTGAGATCCCAGGAACAATTAATGAGGATTCAGAATTCAGTCTGTGCTGATCCAAAGTGAGGCTAGAGTGATGATTCTCAGTAGTATCAAATTACCTAGCCAGGCTAGGTAATTTGATACTACTGAGAATCATCACTCTAGCCTCACTTTGGATCAGCACAGACTGAATTCTGAATCCTCATTAATTGTTCCTGGGATCTCAGCTCTCTCCCTCAGCGGTTCACCATTCTGCCAGCACTATTTGCGATCAGCTGTGTTTGTATCTGCACGGACCATTTTGCTCAAGAAAGATTGTATCCCAAAAAAACTCCTACCAAAAAGGGATGTGAGTGGAATAAGAGGCCGGGAGAAATACTTGTCCAGATCTCGAGTTACAGACAGCGACACCCGGCATTCAGGTTGGATTTGTCCTGACTTCTTTGATTAAGCACTTTCATAGCAAGCGGTTCTGAGCGGAACTTTCAAACTACATGCTCAAACATACCTCACAAGTTTGAGGTTGACTCTTGTGAGTAGATACCCTACGGGGAGCAGTTTTAATATACCCCTGTATTATTGTTTAAATTAAATTGATTTGCACTATGTAGGTGCCTTTGTGCGCTTTCTTTCTCATTTTTTTAGATATATATATATATATATATATATATATATATATATATATATATAAAGATTAATTAGCACATTCCACAAAAACCTGTAGCTTTCTAACTGTTGAAAACATTTTTCACAATGTGTTCATTGTCATCCTCTGATTCGACTAAGAACAAACATATAAGCTTGTTTATTATTTAGAATCATTTTGAGGTCCTTATCTTTCTTTCTTTCTTTCTCCACATATTGTGGAGCATATTGATAAATTGTCAGAGGGATTTGTGTCTGATCCTGCAGTCATGGTGCATATTTGCCTTAATGATGGAATCAGCAGGTGATGGAGTGTCCTAAAAATTTACTTAGAATTACGTAGCATGCTTAAAGCAAGGAACTCCATGGTAATATTTTCTGAGTTATTACCAGTGTCACGTGCTATCCCAGTAAAGCCAAAAGAGTTAAGAATTTGCACAGTAAGGATGGATTGCATGGAAATTAAAGTTATGAAAGCAAATGCAAGAAGCATGATGGGTAAAATAGGGGAGGTCCTAGTGGCAGAAGAGGATTATCGTAACAACTGAAACCTGGTGGGCTGATTAACATGACTGGGCATTTATAAAGGTTATTCTTTATTTAGGAGGGATAGGAGTAATAACATGGTTGGAGGAATTACTAGGAACATGCTATAAGCCCCCAAACAATAGTGGCAAGGAGGAAATTCAACTTCTAATGCAATTAGAAAAGACTTCTTATAGTACCAGTGCTGTAATTATGGGAGATTGAACTACCCCTACTTAAACTGGGCCAACAAAATTCGTAATACAGCTAAGGGAGACAGATTTCTAAATGTTCTCAAAGATAACTTCATGTCACAATTAATAGAGGAGCTAACTAGAAATAAAGCTATATTGGATTTAGTGTTATCAAACAACACAGAAAAAAAAAAATATACATGGGGGCGGAGTTAGCCACTGACCTGACTAGACGTGTGCACACTGAGCTCCATAAACTAAATACTTAAAAGAGCCATATAAAGCGTGGATTTTGCCTTTTATTACGTGTTTGAGCTGTCGGCTTTGGCAGGTGGACATTATCTCACTGTAGGGTGCCCTTTTTCACCTACTCCGCCAACGTTGATAGCCAGCTCAGAGTGGGACACCTACAGTGCAGCGAGCGGACCCGCTGCGGAGAGTGCAGGCCAAAACTAACTACAACCAGGAGTGTTGGTGTTTCCCTATAGGCTTCACAATTATCATTCGAGCCTGCCAGGTCATCCTCATCTAACCTCTCTGCTAATACCGCCACCCAAGAGGACATCGCCTGAAGCCTGAGGACCCCATAACAGTCCCTCATTCTCGGCCACAGCTGTTTCCTTACTCCGGAGGGTCGGGGCTCCGCTCCGGAGTAACTGCCACCCCTCGCACCATCTGCTACCTGATTCCTGTCGCCACCAACTAACTTCGCTCCGGAGGGCCGGGGACCCGCTCCGGAGCGACCAGCCGCCATCGGCTCTTGTGGGGGATTCCTGCCCGACAGCCTGGAGTGACCTCAGCGATCTCGGAGGTGAGATAGTTACCCCTCAGCACACGGCAGATTGCAGTCTGTCCTAAGGAGAGTGCCGGATTTGCAGGGACCCAGCAAGGCAGAGACAGCCAGACCAAGCTTCTTTCCTGCGCAACATAGGGAAGAAAAAGAGCGCGAACACCCGCCATCTTGAGGCCTCTTGCTCCTACGCCGGACCTGAGTTGGCATTCAGCTGGAAGACAGTTCCACTAGAGCTCCAGTTCCCAGAACCGGGTAAGAACCTGTTAGGATAACTGACTTTCTATACAGCTCTTTTAGACCCAGGGGAATAGACAGCACACCGTTAACTTTCGAATCCTGTATAGGCTGGTACTCGGGCCCTCACGGATAAAACCCCTTTATTTCCTTGCTTAACTGCTCAGCTGGATATTAGAGGTGGAATTAGTTATACCCCTGAAACATAGCTGTGGGCCTTGGTAACGGTTGGTCCCCTAGGGCCAGCTGCAATTAATTAACCCTAGCAGGAACAAACCACAGTAAGAAGCCTGCAACATGGAACTACCTAAATAACTCTAACTATACATATAGGTCATACCCCATCTGCAGAAGCAGCCACAGCTTTCTATGATTGATCACTGACCCCTTCCTGCCTGGGATCTACAACAAATCCTGCAGTGGCTATATACAATAGGTCACTTATCTTCAGCACTTGAGAGTGTAACCTACCCTTGCTTCACCTTCCTAACTGAGGCCTAGGTGGTTGAGATATATTTATACCTATAGGGTCTGAGAACTGGCTCTGCAGCCACATCCTGAAACAAAGTACCTACAACGTACCCTTTGGTATTTCACACAACCTTTTTACTTCTCTGGGTAGTGGGATTTTATACAGCCCCTGCTATTGGGACATTTTCATGCTAGTCTCTCTTTCATTCATACCAGCTGCTGCGACAGCTTCATTGTCCTCAGGCTCATAACCTGAGGTGGAGTGTGTTTTCATATTGCTGCCTTAACCATACGCCTTTTTTCCCACAGGCTTCTCAGTATATTATAATACAAAGGGTTAGTGCAACTTTCCATTTATGTGGTACACCAACAGATAGGTTAAAAAGTACTGCTCTCTCATTAAAGGTTTTTGAGTCCCAGACTAGCCTACATATCTGCCCAAAGATATTATATTTACCTGCACATCTCCCTCCGGATCCCATACAAATTATTGGGGGATAAGTAAACTCACTACATTACCATCCAGACTTTCCCTTCAAAAGTACATGTACAGCTGAGGTCATGCAGTGACACAATACAATAGTAAACAGTGAAACTAACACTTACTTCCCGCGATCCATACATATAGATACATATATTGACACGCTCCCTTAGCCTTACACACACTGACACGCTACAGTACGCACAATCACCACACATAACCTGGCCACCCCACTTTGCACTTTCGCCATTGAAACACATCTTCTGAAACATTGTATCCCGAAGAACACCATCTTCACCTATACTCCTGACCTAACAGTTTAACGAGTTAATAGGAAGGTATTTTATTAACCTCCATTCAGTATTATGTTGACCTGCACTGAATGTTAACTTTCCCTGGCACCTCTCCCTTTCCGGTCCAGTTAGTCTGGGCTGGTCACTTCCCTTCTCCTTTTTCCTTTCTACACAGTCGTATCCCACTACTCCCCGAGGTGTCAGAGACTTATTTACTTGAACTTGTATATTGGGCCTGTGAGGTTCAATTTCTATCTATTATGTGATGTTGTAACAAAATGTCATAAATATAGAGGGTGCTGTTGGTCCCTGCTCCGCAGTCTAGTAATACATATCAGAACTAGTAAACTTTGCTGTACGGTACTTTATACTCTTAAGATTGTCCTAGGAGTACTTTGCAATTGAAAATTGGTACTAATCTTTAATTTACAGATATACCTAACAGTCTTATCACAATGCCTCATGGGTCCAGACGACAGGGGAAAACCCCCACCAGCACTCAGAAGACTGTTTATGACCATTTTACTCAATCGGGAAAGGAACCTAACCTTGTCACTAACGAGGAGTTAAGCGATCCTGAGTCGCTGGATGCTGAATCTCATTCCAGTCTACGCTCAGAAGCGCCATCGCATCACTACATTACTAAAGCTACCCTACAACACATGCTGGCCAGCCAGACACGCTCCATCACTCAGGAAATTCAACGTTCCTCTGCGGAATTGAAAAAGGAAATTTCAGAGATTGGTGAGAGGGTTGAAGCACTTGAGCGGAAACAGGATGATCTAGCGATAGATCAGACAAACCTGCTCACCTATTCTGAAACCCTAGCAGACCAGATGATTCAACTTGAATTTAAAATGGCAGACATTGAAGACAGATCTCGCAGGAATAATATCCGGTTTCGGGGCATCCCAGAAACTGTAGAGAATACTCATCTTCAATCTTTTCTAAAGGAGCTGTTTGCAGTACTCGTGGGTACCCCAGAAGGGTTCACTGATACAATGGAAAGAGCCCACAGAGCTTTAAGATCGCGATCTGCTCCTGCCAACAAGCCAAGAGATGTAATCGTCTGCTTCCACAGTTACATATATAAAGACAAACTTATGCAAGCAGCCTTCAAAAGGCCGTCTATGCCAGAAAAATTTAGGGACATTCAGCTTCTGCCTGACCTCTCGACTCATACACTGCAGTACCGCAAAACCTTCCAACAAATTACTTTAACACTTAGGAAAGCTAATATTAAGTACAGGTGGGGTCATCCTACAAACCTGGTGGTCACCAGAAATAACCAGAGCCACACAATCACCTCCATACCTCAAGGTATGGCCCTCCTAGCCACATGGGGCCTACACCTGGAACAACCTCTACCATTACAGCCTACCTACCCAAAGCTGAGAGCTTCAGCACCTGAATGGTCTATTAAAGAACAAAGAGCTAAGAAACCTAAAACTAATCCACCGTCAAAACGTGTCTGGTGGCCTCTATTGGAACTTACCTGGACTCCACTAAACCTGGAAGTTTGACCTGTCTCCAACAGATCATGACTGAGGTTAAGTTAAAGTTTAAAAGTTTACTAATAACTTGTACAATTAAGTTATGTGTTTGCTCACTATTTCAATGTTGTTTTATCAATTTAAGAATTGCACACCTGTAGTTGTAATTTAGATTATAGTGATTATTGCGGAGCAGGGTTCACCCTACTGACCCCTGTTTCTGTTTGCTTCTCTCCCCCCCCCACAGGCAGCCCACGCTAGGGCTCCATCACAGTGAACTATTCTCTTTCCCTTTACCTGTGCCTATTCCCCTCCCCCCATCCACCCCATCTAAATTAACTCTTATTGAAAGACCTGATCTACTCCCTATATATCTCTATGCCCCCCCTTAAAATACTAACCCATAATGTAAGAGGCCTAAACTCTCCACACAAACGTAGCCTTTTAGCTAGATCGCTCAAATTCCATAACCCCGATGTAGCCTTCCTTCAGGAGACACATTGGTCGCTAGACAACCCTCCTTGCACGATATCTAAGGACTATACTGTTCTTGAATACACCTCCTTCTCAAAGAAAGCCAGAGGCACAGCAATCTTAATTCACAAAAAAAATAGCCTATGAACCAATCCAAGTTCTAAAAGACCCGCAATCTAGATTTCTTATCCTAACATGTAAGCTGGACCATACTGATCACACTTTAGTCTCTATCTATCTCCCTAACTCACATCAACCCAGATACCTCAAACAGATCCTACACACAGTTGACTGGATAAAAATAGGCAGAGTCTTGCTAGTGGGGGACTTTAACATGACTTGGGACCCGGTGTTAGACAGGAAAAGAATCACCCGTACAAAACACGCTACCCCTTCTGCTCAACTCTCCCAAAAGTTCAGACAAATTATCACCCATTTCTGCTACTATGATATTTGGCGATCACTCCACACTAGAGACAGAGACTACACTCACTTCTCATTCCCCCATAAAACGTATTCCAGACTCGATTATGTCTTCTGCTCAGCAGAAACCCTTGACCAAGTCAAACACTCTAACATCTCCCTGTGCCCATGGTCTGACCATGACCTAGTCTCAGTAACTTTTCGCTCAACAGAACGACACAATGTGAGGCCTTCATGGCGCCTCCCACATGATATCTTACAGGATGCTGCATTCAAAGAAACTCTTAGAAAAGACATCACATTTTACTGCCAAACAAATGATAATAATCAGGTTAGAGATGACACACTCTGGGGTGCGGCAAAGGCCACCTTTAGAGGTCTCATACTCAAGAGACAAGCACACCTTAAAAAACTATCTGGGTAAGGCTTACCCCTCTCTAAATCCCATATCGAACTACGCCGACTAGAACTCCTCAATAGACACACACCCTCAGACAGTGCCATAGCTCAAATTATAAAGATCAAAAATCATATCAACCAGCTAGAACTAAAACGTACCCAAGCTAAATTATTCAAATTGAAACAGATTACTTACCACAAGAGTAACAAAGCAGACACACTACTAGCTAATAAACTTAAAAACAGAGCGAGTACCTCAAGAATCCACCAGATCCAATCTGGAAACCAGACCTACCATAAACCTTCAGACATTGGCGCATGCTTTGAGAAATTCTACTCAAATCTATATAATCTAGAAAAAAATGCAAGTCACAAACTAACCCCTGCCGACAATATTTGCTCCTTCCTTCGCAGCTTAAATCTCCCCTCATTGTCGCCTGATGATCAAGAAACACTTTCATCCCCCTTTACCCCTAGGGAAATTAAACACGTAATAACACATTTAAAACCGTTCAAAGCCCCAGGCCCAGATGGCTACTCAGCAGCCTTCTACAAAACATACACAAACGAGCTAACCCCACTACTTCTAAGATTCTTTAATCACGCTAGAGAACAGGGAAGTTTCAGTAAGGAATTCTTGGAAGCTACGGTGATAACTATTCCTAAGCCACAAAAAGATCCATCTTTATGCTCCAATTACAAACCAATTTCCCTGATTAATTTAGATGTTAAAATTTATGCCAAATTATTTGCTACACGCATCTCTAAACTACTCCCGCAACTTATAAACTTAGACCAAGTAGGATTCATTCCCCATCACAAAGGACCTGACAACACTAGGCGCCTATTAAACATCTGCACTGAATCCACCAGACTTAATAGGCCATTCTCTGTAATCTCTTTAGATGCAGAGAAGGCTTTTGACCGCGTTCGGTGGTCCTACTTATGGGAAGTCCTCAAAACCTTTGGTTTCCCGGATCAAATTATCAAAGTGATACAGGCTCTTTACTCTACTCCCTCAGCAGTAGTTAGAGACAAGGGTGTCCACTCTCACCTCTTCTTTTTGCCCTGGCAATCGAGCCATTAGCAGAGCAAATCAGACAAGATAAGAGAATTGATGACGTTCATCTACATGGCACTATTCATAAAATAGCGCTCTTCGCTGACGACATCACGATATTCTCTTCAGACCCTCTATCTTCACTCCCGAGACTGATGGAAATCTTAGACTCCTTTGGATACATGTCCCTTTACAAATTAAACTTAGATAAGACAGAAATTTTCACATGGGGCTTCCCCCAAGACACAGCTGACACCCTAAAGACCCAATATAGAGTACACTGCGCCAACAACTTCATCTCCCACTTAGGAGTCAAGATATCGAACAATATCCCTCAGATGATCAAAGACAACTATTTGCCCCTTTTAGCCGAACTGCGCACTCTGAAAGACAAATGGGATTATACTTACATATCATGGATAGGCAGACTAACAGCCCTTAAGATGTCCTTCCTACCCAAAATTACTTATCTATTTAGATGCCTTCCTTTCCGTATTCCGGGGGATCTCCTCCACCAATTTCAGAGTGAATTTACAAAATATATATGGCAGCATAAACCCCCTAGAGTAGCGCATAAAATTCTCCAAAGCCCCCTTAGTAGAGGAGGCATAGCCTCCCCTTCGATAACAAGGTATTATGAAGGAGCCATGCTCACTCACATCTCGCAATGGGGTGCGAAGGACTCCCCTAGTAAATTGAAAACCATAGAACAAGCCTCTCTCCCAAACCACATATTTTTACCGGACTTGATTTGGATTCCTGCCCACCTATGACGGACCACAGACATTAGTAACACCATAATACGAGAATGCCTCGCCATGTGGGATAAGCTGAGACACTATCCACATATCGCCCCACACCCTTCACCTATCACTTCCATGACGGGTCTCCTACGAGGCTTGCCTGACTCTCACCCTCATAGCTGGACGCGAATAGGAATACAGACAGTAGCTGACATTTGGGTCACTTCATGACACTCTCAGAAATACAGGTTGGCTTTAACCTACCCAGGCATATGACATTTGAATATACAAGACTAAAGAGCTTTCTTCTCAGTTGGGGTTTCCAACCTGAATTGCACCGACCCCGAACACTCTGGGAAATGACTTGGCAACAAGGTAACAAACTGCATAGGCCCCTATCAATACACTACACCTTAATAGGAAACTCAGACTCTGAGAATAAGCTCTCTCACTTACTCAAATGGGAGTCGGTTCTGAATTTGACCGTGCCCCCACAGACATGGCAACATGTAATCTCCCTCACCAAAAAAGCACTACACTGTGTTACACTCTTTGAAACTTATTATAAACTCTTAACGCATTGGTATCTCACTCCTGCAAAACTAAACAAAATGTTTGACACTGCATCTCCCCTATGCTGGCGTTATTGCAGTAAAAAAGGAGATTCTTTACACATATGGTGGGAATGCCCTAAGCTGAGACCCCTATGGAGTACCTGTTTCCGTACACTAGCGAGACTAGGTATAACACTTCCCGCAACCCCTTCCAATGCCCTTTTACACATAGGCACTACTAAACTACCTAAGCACCAAGCATACCTAGCAATCTATTTGCTAACAGCTACTAAAGCGACTATAGCCAAGGCATGGAAAACTGAGACGCCCCCAAAATGGTCATGCATCTTAAATTATATGGCATATATCTACAACATGGAGAAACCTACCTTTTACTCCTTAAATAATTCGGACCTGTTTGAACTAGTGTGGGCAGACTGGCAAACTTGCCATACCATTGCTTGGTCCCCAAACATTAGAATAAATACGCACTAGATGACCTTTGCTATATACCCTCTGCATAAGACCTATATCTCTATCTTTAACACCACTACCACCTTTCCTCTTCCCTCTAACCTACCCCCTCTGATAAGAGCTATATCACGCTCATTTTCCAATTGTATGAATACTGTACATCCCAACCTGAAATGTTGACATTGTTTCAATTTTCTGTTCATATATCCTGAAGGAGCCTGCGTGCTCCAAAAACATTTACTATGTTATCTTTGTAATTGAGAATATTATTTATCAATAAAAATTTTGAAATCTAAAAAAAAAAAAAAAAATATACATAGAAGTCAAAGAACATTTAGGTAACAGTGATCATAATAAAATCACTTTCCATAAGCAGTGTTATAAGGGTTCCACTAAGAATTTTAATGTTAGGGAAGCAAAATTCAATGATTTAAGGACAATTGGGGCAAAGTATTCTCTAATAAAAGAAGGATAAAAAACGAATAACATTTAAATATTTGTTAAATAAATATACACATCAACACATACCACATGGTTATAAAAGTAAAATAAATAAATACAATTCAATAAATTATTTAATTGGAACTAGACTTAGCAAAAGGGAGGGGGAAAAGGATTTTGGAGTATTTATAGATCCGTTAAAGATGGGTGCACAATGCAGACATCAGCTTCTAAGGCTAATAAGAGACAAACATGTGTCAAAATAGGCATTGATGCAAGGGAGGAAAGCATAATTCTGTCACTACATAAATCCCTGGTAAGACCTCACCTTGAGTATGGAGTAAAGTTCTGGGGACTTATCTCTAAAAAATACATTGCAGACTTAAAAAAAGTTCAGAGAAGGGCCACAAAACTAATAAGAGGAATGGAGATTTTAAGCTATGAGGAGAGGTTAGCCAAACCGGGTCTGTTTTCTCGACAAAAAAAAGGAGCTTGAGAGGTGGCATAATTACTTTATATAAATATATTCAAGACCCATATTCAGAAGCTCTGTTTTTTCCAAGAAAATTGTTTGTGACAAGAGGTCACGAATAAAGGCTGGAGGAAAGAAGATTTAATCTCCAGCAACATTTTTTTTACTGTAAGATTCATTAAATTGTGAAACTCATTACCTAAGGAAATAGTAAATGCCAATACCTTAGACACATTTAAAAATGGTTTAGATACATTTCTGGCTAGAAACAGAATTCAAGCATATGATCACGGGTTAGCGCGACTTCAGAGCTCTGGTTAATTGTTACGCGAGACAAAAAAAAAGTTGCACAAAACACATAAAAAATACAGGTATATATACTGTATATATATATATATATATATATATATATATATATATATATATGTGTGTGTGTGTGTGTGTGTGTGTGTGTGTACATATGTATTTATGTGTTTTACTGTATCATTAATATACATATTTAACATTCCAATGTTCTTCATTTACAGGATAATGTACATTGTATTCCTAAATACAAATGTGTGTATATATATATATATATATCTATATGTATATATATATATATATATATATATATATATATATATATATACATATACCTATACCTGCATATCTATTCCTATAGATATATAGGAAAAGATATGTATGTTACATGAACAGTATCAGATATATAGAAATATATATTTAATAATAAAAAGTACGTTATTTTCTATGTGAAGAACATAAGAATGTAAAATACGTATTTTGCTCATTGTGTTTCACTATTTAGATTTTAACGCGATTGGGTTAGTGCACATGAAAACTTGGTAAACTTAAGGCACGTTATTTAAATATTACACATAAAAAACATTTAAAAAATAATTTTTACTAATTTTTATTTTCTTTCCTAAGATATGGTGAGTCCACGGTTTGAGTAATTACTGTTGGGAATATCACTCCTGGCCAGCAGGAGGAGGCAAAGAGCACCACAGTTAAACTGCTAAGTATCTCTCCCTTACCCACAAACCCCAGTCATTCTCTTTGCCTTTGGTGCATGGAGGAGGTGAAGTTTAGGTGTCTGAAGAAAAATTTTGATTTAATCTACAAGCAAGTTTTGGGGTATAGCCGTATTCTACGTCATTCCTTGCAGTAGGGTAGTGGTGGCTTTAAAGCAGTTAGGAACTGTTGTAAAGAGGTACTTACTGTGTTTTTCTAACAATTGCTGCCCTAGTTTAAAAAAACAGTGTTGGCTACTCTGTTCTTTCTTTTTCAAAGGTTTTTGTGAGGTACTGTGTCCTCTTTCATGAATTCATGCTTATTATATTTAGATGCACAAATTGCAGCTCCTATGCAATTGTGTTCTTCATGTGTCAAGAAAACCTTGCAAAATAAAGGTAAAATGTTTGAGCCTAATGTCTCTCAGGATGATGCAGTTAAAATAATACCTCAGCTGTCTCCTGCTACGTTCCAAGCCTCAATGGCGTCACATGCAGTGCCCTGTGATTCCTCTAACTCCTAGTGGAGTTTATTTAAAAGCAGAAACTGATGCCCAGGTATCTTCAGCTGTATCTGCGGCATTATCTGTCATTCCCAGATTACAGGGCAAACGCAAGAGGAAATCTAGAAATTCAGAAAATAAGGTGCCTGTCCTCAGTTCTGCTTTCCAAGTTGCCCTTTCTCATAAGTCTGATGAGGAAGATACATCAGGATTTTCTGAGGGTGAAATCTCAGATTCAGACAGTATAATTCCTTCTTCTGAGACTGAGGTTGTATCCTTCCGATTTAAGATTGAACACCTTTGTGTATTGTTAAAGGAGGTTTTAACTACTTTAGATGACTCCGATACTCCTGTCGTTTTCATTCCTAAGAAATCTAGTAAACGTAATAGTTTCTTTGATGAACCTTCCACTTCGGAGGTTTTTCCTGTGCCGGACCGTGCTAGGGAGATTATCTCACAGAAATGGGAGAAACCAGGGGTGTCTTTTTCCCTGTCTTTTTCACATTTTTAAGAAAATGTTTCCTGTCGAGGACTCCATTAAAGACCCTTGGTATACTGTGCCCAAAGTTGAAGGGACCATTTCCACTCTGGCTAAAAGAACACTATTCCTATTGAGGAAAGCTGCTCTTTTAAGCATCCGATGGACAAGAAGCTGGAGGATTATTTGAAAAAGATTTATGTTCATCAAGGTCTCCAATGGCAACCTGCGGTGTGTATTGCCACCGTGACTAGTGCGGCATCTTATTAGTTTGACGCCTTGTTTGATTCTCTTTAAGTAGAGACTTCCTTGGATGAAATTTAAGATAGGATTACAGCTCTTAAATTGGCCAATTCCTTTATTGCAGATGCCATTTTACAGGTTGCTAGACTAGCAGCTAAAACTTCTAATTTTGCTGTCCTAGCCCACAGGGTGTTATGGTTGAAATCCTGGTCTGCGGACGTTTCCTCTAAAGTCAAGCTTCTGGCGATTCCTTACAAGGGCAAAACCATGTTTGGACCCTGTTTGGCAGAAATTATCTTTGATATTATATGTGTAAAAGGGTGTTTTCTATCTCAAGATATGAAGAATAGGCCTAAAGGACTTCAGAATAATTTTTGTTCCTTTCATAACTTCAGAGGAAAGCCTTCCCCTTCTTCTTCCAAGCAGGAACTATCCAAGTATTCTTGGAAACCCAATCAGTTCTTGGAACAATGGGAAACAATCAAAGAAACCTGCAGCTGATTCCAAATCAGAATGAAGGGTTTGCCCCCGATCTGGGATCAGATCATGTGGGGGCAGACTTTCTCAGTTCTCTCAAGCCTGGATATGAGATGTCCCAGATCCCTGGACTGTGGACATAGTATCTCAGGGTTACAAATTGGAAGCCTTTTCTTTCCAGAGGCAGATTCCATCTATCAAGATTATCTGCAGACCAGATAAAGAGAGAGGCGTTTAAATATATACAACACCTTTCCTTCCTGGGAGTGATAGTTCCAGTTCCAGTGCAGGAACAGGGTCTCGGGTTCTACTCAAACCTATTTGTGGTTCCCAAAAAAGAGGAAACTTTCCGTCCCATTCAAGACTTGAAGTGTCTAAACAAGTTTCTCAAAGTTCCATCCTTCAAGATGAAGACTTTACACTCTATTCTTCCTTTAGTACAAGAGAGTCAGTTCATGACAACCATAGACCTAAAGGATGCATATTTTCATATTCCTTTTCACTGGGACCATCACAGATTCCTGAGATTTGCCTTTCTGGACAAACATTTCCAGTTTGTGGCCCTTCCATTTGGTCTAGCCACGGCTCCCAGAATTTTTTCAAAGGTTCTGGGGGTTTTGTGGCAGTGATCCATTCTTGTGGAATTGCTGTGGCACCCTACCTAGATGATATATTAGTTCAGGCGCATTCTTTTCAACAAGCAAAATCTCAAACAGAGATATTGTTGTCTTTTCTTCGGTCCCACGGATGGAATGTGAATCTGGAAAAACCTCCCTTTCCCTCTGAGCTGTTTCCTCTTCTTTGGCTTTCAAAAATGAAGCTTCTGTGGAACAAATTTGCAAGGCTGCAACTTCGTCTTCTCTACATAATATTTTACAAATTTTACAAATTTGATATTTTTTCCTCAGCTGAGGCTTCATTTGAAAGAAAGGTCCTTCAAGCGGCGGTGCCTTCTGTTTAGGACTGCCTGTCTTGTCCCTCCCTATTTATCCGTGTCCTCTAGCTTGGGTATTGGTTCCCAACAGTAATTACTCAAGCCGTGGACTCACCATATCTTAGGAAAGAAAAACAAAATTTATGCTTACCTGATAAATGTATTTATTTCCGGATACGGTGAGTCCACGATCCCACCCTTTATTTAAGACAGTTGTTCTTTTGACTATAACCTTAGGCACCTCTACACCTTGTGGTACTCCGTTTTCTCCATTTCCCTTTGGTAGAATGACTGGGGGTTGTGGGTAAGGGAGTGATACTTAGCAGTTTAACTATGGTGTTCTTTGCTTCCTTTTGCTGGCCAGAAGTGATATTCCCAACAGTAATTACTCAAGCCGTGGACCACATCCGGAAAGAAAGAAATTTATCAGGTAAGCATAAATTTTGTTTTTTTTAAATATTTTATATGTCATATTTCCATAACGCATCTTAAAGGACCAATCAATGCAGTAGAATTACATAGCACTTACTCTGAATTTCAAATAAACAGTAGATTTTTTTCTGACATATTTATTTTCCTCCCATTTTCCGGCCCCCTGTATCATGTGACAGACATAAGCCAATCACAGACTAGTATATGTATACCCTGTGAGCTTGTGCACATGCTCAATAAGATCTTGTTCCCCAGAAAGTGTGAATATAAAAAGACTGTGCAACATTTGATAATGGAAGTAAATTGGAAAGTGTTTTTAAACTGCTGCTTTATCTGAATCATAACAGTTTATTTTGACTTGAGTGTCCCTTTAAAGGGACATTAAACACTAAATACATGCTAGATAGAATGATGCATTCAAAGAAAAGATTAGTCCATGATTAACATGTAGATGTATTTTTAAACTTTTATTAGTTGTTTAAAAAGTGACAAAATAAGTGTAAAGTGTTAGTGTCTATAAAACACTGGGAGCTGCCATGTTGTAACTTGTGTTACCTTCTCTGCTGAGGCCAATTAGGGTCAGTTATAAATAGGTCACTAGAGTGTGCAGCCAATGGTTGTGCTAGATTTAACAGTGTTCTGTACTTTCATTTCTAACAGGAACTGAAAAGCTCACAATTTCAGAATGGAATCACAGGCAAAGAGGACAAAATAAATTAATGAAAGTATATTGCAGAGTTGTTTTATTATATACAATTTATAATTTTATATTACCATCTCAAAATGTTTAATGTCCCTTTAAGAATATTACGTTTTCAGGGGCCTAGGTAGACTCAGCAGCAACAATGCACTACTGGGAGCTTCCTGCTGATTGGTGGCTGCTCATATATGCCTTTTGTCATTGTCTCATCACACACATAGTATGTCCTAGTAGTGCATTTCTGTTTGGAGTTAACTTAAACTATATATTTAATCCTTTTGCATGGGTTAAACTCATAGTTGCATATAAACAATATTACAAAAATAAAATACTCTAACAAATTAATTCATCATTTTAATGTTCCTGTTAGTATGGTAGACGTACGTTAGCATCTTTGAAGGAAGGAGTAAATACAAACTTTAGTAAAAAGCAAGCAAAATAAATAATGAAAGTATGATGCAATATTGTGTTATTTTACTTAAAAACTGGGCTAAATTACAAGTGGAGCACAACCAATAGCAAGTGGGGCGTTATCGTGCTCTTAGCCCTGCGCAAACATTAAAACACAATCTGGTATCACAAGCGGTTGGAAAAAATCTTAACCTGCATGAAAGCTTTTTTGTGCTCCCTATACAGACATAAAAAGGCTTTGAAAAAATATTTTAAGAGCCATAATACCCAAATGTTTAAACACTTGAAAGTGATGCAGTATAGCTGTAAAAAGCTGACTAGAAAATATCACCTGAACATCTCTATGTAAAAAAGGAAGATATTTTACCTCATAAGTTCCTTAGTAGCCACATCCCATTGTAAAGGACTTCTAACAGCAGCAAATTAGTATGTCTGTCCCGGGACAGCGGAAGGAGCAAGCTTACGTGCACTCTCATCTTATTTCCCTATTCAGCTTGAGGAAGTTTACAATGAAATCTCATGAGAGTTAAGTGAAATCTCATGAGAGTTAAGTGAAATCTCATGAGATCACAGTAAAAGAGTTCATGACCTCAGCACTGCTGATGCTGATTGGCTGTTCATTTCTTCATTTTTTATTTTTTTTTACCTGCAGCTGGGCAGCAGCTGAGTATATTTTTTTACACAGAACTTACTCTGCTGAGCTGAGGAAATTGTGAGGTAAAATATCTTGCTTTTTTACATAGAGATGCTCAGGTGATATTGTCCTGTCAGCTTTTTAGAGTTATACTGCATCTGCATCAGTTTCAAGTGATTTAGCATATGAGTATTATGTCCCTTTAAGATAAATGTAGACATAACACATAGAAAACAGAAACAGAGGAAATTATATATATATATATATATATATATATATATATATATATATATATATACAGAGAAAATGTAATCATAACACATAGGAAACAGAAACATATTAAAAAAATGTGGCAGCATTAAAGGATAGTTTATATGACAAGGGGCAGAAATGGTAAGGAGTCAAAGGTATATATGTGTATCTATTTAAGTCTATTGTGCTTAATTTCCACTTTGTGTTCCCTCAGCTTAAAGGACCAGTAAATACAGAAGATTTGCATAATTAACAAATGCATGATAAAAAGACAATACAATAGCACTAAGGGACCGATTTAAGAAGCAGGGTATGCTGCTGTTTCCGTGCAAGCCTTAAGACTGCTGCTCCTTTACTCGCCACCTCTGAGGCGGTGGACAGCAATCATCCCGATCAGATACGATTGGGATGATTGAGATACCCTGCTAGCAGCCGATTGGCCGTGAATGTGGAAATGCTTGCACAATCATAAATGCCGACAGCATATGCTGTCGACATTTATAGATGTGGGGCAGACATGATCTACTACAGCGGATCATGTCCGCCCGCACATTAATAAATCGGCCCCTTAGTCTGAACCTCAAATGAGCAGTAGATGACAAATTTCAGTTATGTCTATTTCTACTCTCCCTGTATCATGTGATAGCCATCAGCCAATCACAAATGCATATATGTATATTCCGTGAATTCTTGCACATGCTCAGTAGGAGTTGGTGACTCAAAAAGTATAAATGTAAAAAGACTGTGCACATTTTGTTAACGGAAGTAAATTGGAAAGTTGTTTAAAATTGCTGCTCTGAATCATGAAAGTTTAATTTTGACTTGAGTGTCCTCTTAAAGGGACACGAAAACCCCCCAAAAACAATTTTAAACAACTTTCTAAATTTAATTTTTTTATCTAATTTTCTTCATTCTCTTGGTATCCTTTGTTGAAGCAGCAGCAATGCACTGCTGGAAGCAAGTTGAAAGTCATTGGTAAGAGGCATATATGTGCAACCATCATTCAACAGCTTCTGAGCCTACCTAGGTATACTTTTCAATGAAGGATCCAAAGAGAATAAAACAAATTAGATAATAGAAATAAATTGGGATTCATTTGTGTTTCATATCCCTTCAAAGCTTGAGCATTATTGACTATCTTGTCTATTATGAGTGAAATGACACACCTGTGCCATCTGGTATGCAGATGTTAGTGAGCACTAGACTAGCGCTTGCGCTATAAAAAATAACTATGGACTTGTAATATGAGTGCTTGCATTTCCGCACTCTACTTGTAATCTAGTTCTTTATAGCAGATTTGTTTTAGAGTCTCCTTTAAGTGCTATAAACAGAAAAATAAGCCTCACTTTCCCTAATTTATTTGCAATAAACTAATTCTCATCAGCATGCATTTTAGTTAAATTCTAAAAATATATTCTATCTATCTGTTGATACATTTCAACTCCTTTGAATAATTTTACATTGTTAAAAGTTTTGTAATAAAAAGTATGTGAATTAACCTACCCTCACATCACAATATTGCAATCAATTTTTGAAGCTTATAATTTATAGTTTGACAGAATTATGCTATAAAGACAAAGAGAATTGTATTTGTAGCAAAATGTTGCACATAACATAAAAAAATCCAAAATGACAAGAAACATAAAGCAGAAAAAAATATGTGACAGTTAAATAAGGGGGGGGGGGGTGAGAGGACGATTATTATAGTTGTGAAAGTTTGTTGGATTGCATTGGGTGCTCTTTAACTAAAATTCAGCTCATTAGAAATGTCCAATTAGCAATGCTAAACTCACTTCAGTTCTTGAAATACCTAATTATATACATACATGTATCAAAGGTAAATTAGTCATTGTTAGATATGATTCTAAAGAGAATAGATTTAATACAACAGCAGCATCTAGTGGACAATGGTCAAATAATTCTGTTATGGAATGGGAATGTTGTATTTAAAATGTTTTTAGTATTAATGTTAAAACATTGGGTGTCAAACATGAGAAGATATTCATTAATAAGTCATATTTTACATATAAAGACAGGCAGAGATATACAGCTAAATACATAGCTAGATAGATATATATAGATATA
>NC_069508.1:54535396-54582896 GCF_027579735.1 Bombina bombina
ACTCATACGTGCACTGGGTAGCTATGGGTGCTGTCGTGTCAATGGGAGGTCAATAGCTTGGATTCCATTCAGCTGTTGTGAATATTTATTGAATTGGGAAGAGAGAAATTAAATGGAAGGAACTTCTCACAGTTGTCCAGCAAGCTGAGTGTAGATGGGGTTGCCCTGATATTATAATACTACACTTAGGTAGATTATGAGTGGAGCCCGATACTGCGCTTATGCAAGCAAAATATTTGTGCGCCCCTCAGTAATACCAGCGCACGTAAATGAGAGTGAGAACGCGCTTCCATAGGCTTCAATGGGAGCCTTGTTGTAAAGTGAATGTCAATTTTGATGCTAAAGTGCCCGGTTTTAAAAAATTCGATTAAAAACAGGGGCACTTTATTTCATCAAAATTTACATTTCACTACAGTTGAGAAAAAAAACGTACCTTTTAATCTTCACAGCAGCTCCAGCTTCCTCTGTCCGTCGCAAAGCTTCATCCTGGGTCTAAAATGAGGAATCCGGCTTCCTCCAATCACGGCGTTGAATCAGACACTGATTCCCCCGGGGGGAAGCCGTGATTGGAGGATGACCTATCATTTCTGATGTCAGAAATGACTTGCAACGACCGGAGGAAGCTGGAGCTGCTGTGAAGATTAAAAGGTAAGGTTTTTTTTTTTTTCAACAGAAGTGAAATGTAAATTTTGATGAATTAAAGTGCCCCTGTTTTAAATCAAATTTTTAAAAACCGGACACTTGAGCATCAAAATTGACATTCACTTTAAAGGGACACTGAACCCAATTTTTTTCTTTTGTGATTCAGATAGAGCATGCAATTTTAAGCAACTTTCTAATTTACTCTTATTATCAAATTTTCTTCATTCTCTTGGTATGTTTATTTGAAAAGCAAGATTGTAAGTTTAGATGCCGGCCCATTTTTTGTGAACAACCTGGGTTGTCCTTGCTGATTGGACAGCACCAATAAACAAGTGCTGTCCATGGTCCTGAACCAAAAATTTGCTGGCTCCTTAGCTTAGATGCCTTCTTTTTCAAATAAAGATAGCAAGAGAACAAAGAAAAATTGATAATAGTAGTAAATTAGAAAGTTGCTTAAAATTGCATGCTCTATCTGAATCATGAAATAAATTTTTTGGGTTCAGTGTCCCTTTAATGCCGATAGACACGGCAAACCACCTAGCACAGCTCAAGGGTCAAATCGTGCAGTGTTGGGCAGCAATAAATAAATATATATGTATATGCTAATATACAAATTTATGTATGTGTTTACATGTGTATATACACATATTAACACATAAAGATGTATGGATATAAGCATATACATATATATTTATAGTGAAAACACAGTCCCCCATTGACCTCCATGTAAAGACAATTTAGGTGCTGTTTACTCCACATCCCCTCCCTTTAACCCCTTTGTGCAGTTTTTTTTTTTTTTTGCTTTTTTGTTTTGTTTTAAAAAGATGCTCATATTTATTTATATGTAAAAAAAAAACTGTACTCTTTATTTTGCGGGCAATTGGGGCAACTTTTTATATTTAACCAGAGGTCTGATCTCTGGATAATTGTGCTTAGCTCAAAGTGAAACCGCAAGCTCACGGGAGCATTAACCAGCCATATTTGCACCTTTACAGGCACTTGTTAAGATAGCGCTCTACTTGTAATTTGGCCCCTAGTTGAGAAAGATCTGGGTTTTTAAGCCTGTGGCCAAATAAGGGCCAGAGTACATGTGGGGCACTAATGATAGCACACGCGCGATAACCAATATCAGTCTGTGGTAAAGTGAGCTAACCAGAAAAGGGTCAGCACGGCGGATTTAGCTGAAGTGCAATCTATAATTTCAATGTATATCGCAACCTCGCCAACTTGCGCTGGTATTACAATTTGAAAGGTATAGTTTGCACTTGAGAGCAAGCCGAAACTACTGCACTTGAATATTTAGCGTGACTAAAATGTTAGGATTAAAAAAAAAAAAATATATATATATATATAATGTAATTTATTTATTAATAGATAGATCAATAGATAGCTAGATAAAGAAATAGAGATAGATCTATAATTAGACAGACATACAGATGGATAGACGGACAGACCAGTTTAGATTTACTATATTAAAAATACCAGCGCCATAGTAGGAACTCAATGCAACAAAAGTCGGCACACCTTTCATTACTGAGAGACTGAAATCTTTTATTTTTTCAATACTTTGAATTGATGACAGACTCAATCCACCTCAGTATGGAGTATACCAGTGTTGCACAAATGGAGAGATGCGCTGCCATTCTTCAGAGACAATTTGTTTCTACTGCAGGGTTTGTGTTTCTCTATCTTTCTCTTGCGATCATGTGCTTTAAAAACGGTATTGATTGGCTCCTGGGTAACTGCCTGTGTTGCTAGGTACCTCCCCCAGTCAGATCAATGTTTAGTTTTAGTATGGAGCAGGACGTCGAAAAGTTAGGATGTTCCATGCCATCCTAAAGGTGTTTTAGCCCATCACTTTTAAGACGACATGGAAATGTCTTTACGGCATCAAGCAGTTAATGTGGAAGCTTATATTATAGCTAGATAGACAGAGAGATGATAGACAGAGAGATGATAGACAGACAGATAGTTAGATGATAGATACGGACAGACAGACAGACAGATAGATATATAGATACATAGATGATAGATAGATAGATAGATAGATAGATAGATAGATAGATAGATAGATAGAAAGATAGATTATAGATTGACAGACAGATATATAGACAGACAGACAGACAGATAAACAGACAAACAGATGTCAGATAGATAGATGGATTTCTCAATATAGTTACTGACATACTTTAACTTACTAAGTATAAATGATTCAGTTTCACCTTAACTCCAACTGTAGCAAAATCTTATTATATTGTCTCTTTATGCTATCATAGTATGCCATATAGAAATGCTAAACTAGTTGTTAAGCATCATTACTAAAAATTGGAGAATAATTTATTGAAACCTAGCTCTTTGGCTATGACCTCTTGTTTGCAATGTAGATGTGATGCTAGATAGAGACATCTATTATTTGGTCCAATCAAAAGGGTACAATAATGCACAAAACTTTAATTCTATCACATCCTATTCATTTGGACCAAATGAACGAAAACATCAAAATGCTATCCCCGAACAAGCTGAATACGCTGAGAAGCTCTGTAATCAAAACAGTACAAAACGATTGTTCACAATAAAAGGTCTTTGATCTTAGAATAATATATCCCTGCATAGAGAAAGAAAATCAGCTACTATTATAGTATGATTTATTTCCATTCGGTTTAGTACAATACTGAAGACACAGACAGACATACACAAAATGTAAAGAAAATGTTGTTTTTGATTTTGTACAGCAAAAGCATTTTTAAATCTTGCTCTAGTATTTTCATTAAACACTAAATAAATGGTAGATAGAATGATGCATTCAAAGAAAAGATTAGTCTGAGAATAATATGTAGATGTATTTTTAAAAGTTTCATTAGCTGTTTAAATATTGACAAAATAAGTGTAAAGTTTTAGTGTCTATAAAACAATGGGAGCTTCCATGTTGTAACTTAGGTTACTTTCTCTGCTGTGGCCAATTAGGATCAGTTATAAATAGGTCACTAGAATGTGCAGCCAATGGCTGTGTGGAATATAACAGTGTTTTGCAATTCCATTTTTAACAGGAACTTAAAAGCTATTAATTTCAGAATGGAATTACAGGAAAAGGGAACAAAATAAATAATGAAAGAATATTGCAAACTTTTTATATATATACAGTTTATCATTTTATATTACCATCTCAAAGTGTTTAATGTCCCTTTAAGGGCCTTATATTCAAAACCTTGCCGGCATGCAGAGAAATCACTTTTAAAACTTTTTGTAAGGGCAGCACCATACCGACGAGACTTCTTAGAATATCTTGCTTAAGCAGCGAGTTTTTGAATATCAGACCCTAAATAAGAAACAACTTGTAAAGTTGTAAAATACGGAGAAAAAAAAATGCAAATTTGCACTTGACCGGAATCTTGTATAACTTTGAAAGAATATAAGGTGTATAATTATCTAAAAATAGAAAGAAATGTCTGATTAGTAATAATATAGAAACAGGTGTGTTGCAGTTTATCAAGCTATGGTCTCCAAGAATCCAAATAAAATGAAACATTAATAGGGAGAGTTATAAAGATGTGTGATGCAGCTTTAGGGAGTTTTGGTGCAGGATCAAATAAGTGAGCCTGCAGCCGATAGTTAAAGGGACATGAAATCCAAAAAATGTCTTTCATGATTCAGATAGAGAATACAATTTTAAACAACTTTCCAATTTACTTAATTTGCTTCCTTCTGTTGTTATCATTTGCTGAAAGGTTTATCTAGGCAAGCTCAGGAGCAGCAGATAACCTATGTTCTAGCTGTTGATTGGTGCCTGCATATATATATATATATATATATATATATATATATATATATATTGGGATTAGCTCACCCATGTGTTCAGTTAGAAACCAGTAGTGCATTGCTGCTTCTTCAACAAATGGTTCCAAGAGAAAGAAACAGATTGGATAATAGAAGTAAATTAGAAAGTTGTTTGAAATTGTATTCTCTATCTGAATCATGAAAGAAAATGTTTTCTGAGTTGGCAGTTTGCTATCATTTTCAAATTCAAATCAGACAAAAGAATGAAAGGAAAAAGCTTTCATTCTTTTGGCTGATTTGAATTTGAAGATTGAAATCAGCTAATAGAAATGCAAGGGTACCCCCATATAAAAGGGGTACCTCATATTCACTATTTAGTGTGCGGCTGCAGACCGTTTGAAGAGGACCTCAGTGTTGAAGCTCGCAAGATAAGGGACTTCTGCCGCCGGCACGGCCACGATGAGGAAGATGGAGTGCCCCCTGGATGAAGAGGATGGACCGCTGCCATCATCATTACTAGTGAGTATCTTTATGAGGTTAGTGTTAGATTTTTTTTATTTTTATTTTGGGGGTGTTTTTTTTCAATAGATTAGGTTTTTTTTGGGGGGGGGGGGGGGTAAAAGAGCTGAATACCCTTTTAAGAACAATGCCCTTTTCAGGGCAATTTGTAATTTAAGTTTTTTAGTTAGGTATTTTTTTTATTATTTTAGGGGGGTTGGGGGCTAGGTTTTTGTTTTGTTTTTTAAAGAGAGCTGATAACTTTAGAGCAATGCCCTACAAAAGACCCTTTTAAGGGCTATTGGTAGTCTAGTTTTAGAATAGGGCTTTTTTTTATTTTGGGGTGTTTTGGGGGGAGGGGTATTAGAACAGGATTATATTTTGCTTTTTTCTAGTACTTTTTTATTTTTTGTAATGTTAGATTTTTTATTTTTTTCTGTAATGTTAGTTTTTTGTAATTTTAGGTTTTTTTTGTAATGTTAGGGTTTTTTTATTTTCTGTAATGTTCTTTAATTATTTTTAGTTTTGTTAGTTTTTTATTTTTAAGGTAAGATTTGTTTTTTATTACATTTTAAAGGTAATTTTATAGTAGTTAGGTTTTTTTTTTCCGTAAATAACCTCCTAGGGGGTGTTAGGTTGGGGGTAAATAGTTTAGATAGTTTGTGATGTGTGTGGGGGGTGGCGGTTTAGGGGTTAATAGTTTATTTAGATTGCTTGCTATGTGGGGGGTGGCAGTTTAGGGGTTAATAGTTCTATTTAGTGTTTGCGATGTGGGTCCAGTACTATCACTGAGAGGGAAATGGGAAATCACACATCATTCTTGCAACCTAATTTTATCTTATTTTATAATTCAGAGCATGCAATTTAAAGGGCACACTTACTGTCTGAAATATCACTGTATTGTGCATTATGACACTGCAATAAAAGGGAGTTTGTGTCCAATTTTAATGGAGAAGTGCACTCTTGACTGGAGATCAATATATACAAACTGGTGCTGTGCTCAACATTGCTTGTTCAATTGTAAACAACGTTCCAATTTACTTATATTATCACATGTTCTTTGTTCTCTTGGTATCTTTGGTTGAAAAGCAGGGAGGTAAGCTAAGGAGCGTTTACGTGTCTGCACATTATACATTTGCAAGCACACTAGATGGAAGCATGGGATGTTCCAAATGTGCCCACTACCTACCTAAGTATCACTTCAACAAAGAATACTGTAAGAACAAAACCAATTTGATCATAGAAGTTAATTGGAAAGTTGTTTCAAAAGATATGTTCTGTCTGAATAATGAAAGAACATTTTGGGTTTCATGTCCCTTATGTCCCTTTAATAGATCTACTGGCAGATCCTTTGTACCTTTTCTCTGTGCTAGACTAAGGGTTCTTTTCCATTGAGTCGTTAAAAATGTACTAAAGTTGCCGGCAGCTAAAAGTATTTTACGGCTCTATTTTAGTAGCAAGTTTCTATTTAAATATTTTGCGCAGTGCGTGCAGTCGTTTTTTGTGTATGTGTAAATTCATTTTGTGTTAATGCTTCCATCCGATGTAGGTTTTCTCAAAAATCGCACCTTAACACGTTTGTTGCTATGGTAACCCGACCTAACACTCTAAAAAATTAAATTTAACGCCTGTGCTCCTTACCTGTTATTGCTTCTTGAGAAAAAGACATGGGGGTTATGTAGGTCACAAAACAAAGATACAAGATATGGAAAATAAATTATTTAAGGATTTTTGTTTTTTTCCGTTTTATTAAAATTTTAAATGTATTGATATATGTAATACTGATTGCTGCTCTAGGCATAGGTCTAGTTGTAATTATGGAGATATATACTTGACTATATTTTTTATATGTAAATACATATTGATATTTAAATCAGAACATAACTCCAATTAGTACTATACCTGGGCCATTAATAAATACTACATGTAACAATAAATTTATAAAGTGAGACACTTGCATTGTTTGTAAACTTAAGCTTTTTTAGGCTTAGTTACCATTAAGATGTTAATTTTCCCCTTTTACACCTAGTTCAGTATGCCGTAATGTATGAGACCTTCTCGACGGTTTCCGACAGTGTTTTACCTGTTTGTGTGTTCAATGGAAACCGGATGTAATTTTGCGCTTTTTGTCTTCTATTATTTTCTATAGGACGTGTTATTTCTTTTGAAACATCGGAAACTGTTGATAAGTGCAATGGTCTCCAACAGTAGTTTTTTCGTTTTGCGACCTCGAGAAAACCTATTTGCGGCTCAATGGAAACGAGCGTACAATTAGGGGTAGATTTATCACTATGCAGGCGGACATCGATAAATGCCAACAGCATACACTGTCAGCATTTATCATTGCACAAACATTTCTAGTGAAATGCTTGTGCAATGCCGCCCCCTGCAGATTCACAGTTGATTAACAGGGGGTGTCAATCAACCCAATCGTATCCAATCAGGCTGATTGCTGTCCGCCGCCTCAGAGGAAGGCCGTAGCCGAAAAGTACGGGGGGTAGATAGCATCATCCCCCGCTTGGTAAATCTACCCCTACTTTTCTTGTCTTTTTTCAGTATATGTGTATATTTTCAAGATTCTGCTAAAAAGATGAGCATTTTATATTTCTTCCATTGTGTTTCATTAAAATTTACAAAACATAGGGTGAAAGCATTGCTTTCATAATGTATTGCAGTTTCAGATTTAGAAATGGATTCTTTATCTTGGTATGAATGCAAGGCATCAGCTATTCTCAACATCTCTAAATCAATATTATCCCTATTATGTGCAGTAGCAGCCAACATTGCTCTTAGCAATTCCGTTATGAATAAAAAAAAAACTATCTGGCAATTAATAGTGTAAAGCATTTATCTGTGCAACAGGATATTTCAAAAGTTTGATACCTTTTGAATAAACAATATTATCATTTTTACGGATAATGTTTTCTGATATAAACTCTTTCATGATGAATCAGACGGTGAAAACTGAAGAGATCTACTGGCTCAAAAACCAAAATGGGTAAGATTACACTACTACTCTTTTTTTTGCCAAAAAAAATGTTTTTATTTCTTTATACACTTTTTAAAATCATTAGGGACAAAATAAAATAAAACTATTTAAACAAATAAAAAAAAAACCTTCAACTAAGTTTTCTGAGATTATTAAAAGTTAATTTAATCCAAAAAATGGTTCAGGGTTTGTAATAGTTGCTCAGCCAGCCCTTGTTAAAGGGAGAGTCTACGCCACAATTTTTATTTTTTTAAAATAGAGGCTTTGTTAACCATTCCCCAGTATTGCATAACCAACATGGTTATATTAATAACCTATGTGATTACCTTGTATCTAAGCCTCTGCAGACTGCCCCCTTATTTCAGTTCTTTTGACTTGCATTTTAGCCAATCAGCGCTGACTCATAAATAACTCCAACAGTGAGCACAATTTTATCTACTGTATATGGCTAACATGAACTATCAATGTCTATCTGTGAAAAACTGTCAAGATGCACTATGATAAGAGACAGCCTTCAAAGGCTTAGAAATCAGTTTATGAGCCTACCTAGGTTTAGCCTTCAGCAAAGATTACCAAGAGAACAAAGCAAATTTAATAATAAAAGTAAATTGGAAAGTTGGTTAAAATTGCATGCCCTATCTGAATCATGAAAGTTTAATTTTGACTAGACTGTCCCTTTACCTTTGTGTTTAACCCCTTGAAATGGGTATGTTATAAAACTACTCAAGCACAAACATTTTCAGCTTCTGATCAAAATACCACTCATTAGGCACGTGCATTCAGTTTTGTCACAAATGCAAATTCATTACGAAACAGGGATATTTGTTTTGTTTCCACTAAATGAATATCAGAATGAATGCATCCGGAAATTTAAAGAAAACAAATAAATATTAATTTTGTTTAAAACAAAAAAAATACCAAATAGTGCAGCCAATGGCCTCTATTTATCAAGCCGTCAACCGCAAATATGCTGGAATTCCGCAGCGTAATTGTGGAGAGCCTGATTCCCCTTAGTTATCAAAGCCTACAGACCGTCAAAAGTAGAATTGTGTGACGTAACATACGATCCGCCGGTCTCAGTCCAACACAGATCGATGCTTACGTCACTACAGATGTTCCGAATGCAAATTCGGCACTATCTGACTACTTTTGCTAGTTATCAAAATTCTACCGGGTATGCTCAGCACTATTCCGGCCCAGCGTACCTGGTTTTCAATCCGCCGCCCTGGAGGCGGCGGATGCCTTAGGAATCAATGGGAGTCTGAGAGCAGCAAAGCTCATGTTCGCTGCTGCCAATAGGATTGAAGTCCAATCATATCGTCTGATCCAATCAGCCAATAGGATTGAGCTTGCATTCTATTGGCTGATTGGAACAGCCAATAGAATGTGAGCTTAATCCTATTGGCTGATTGGATCAGCCAATAGGATTGAACTTCAATCCTATTGGCTGATTGCATCAGCCAATAGGATTTTTTGTACCTTAATTCCGATTGGCTGATAGAATTCTATCAGCCAATCAGAATCTAAGGGACACCATCTTGGATGACGTCACTTAAAGGAACCTTCATTCATTGGATAGTCGTCGGCAGAAGAGGATGCTCCGCTTCGGATGTCTTGAAGATGGACCCGCTACGCGCCGGATGGATGAAGCTAGAAGATGCCGTCTGGATGACCACTTCTGCCCGGCTTGGATGAAGACTTCTGCCCGTCTGGAGGACCACTTCTGCCCGGCTTGAATGAAGACTTCTGCCCGTCTGGAGGACCACTTCGCCCGGCTTGGATGAAGACTTTTCCCAGTAAGTCGATCTTCAAGGGGTTAGTGTTAGGTTTTTTAAGGGTGTATTGGGTGGGTTTTATTTTTAGGTTAGGGCTTTGGGCCGCAAAAGAGCTAACTGCCCTTTTAAGGGAAATGCCCATCCAAATGCCCTTTTCAGGGCAATGGGGAGCTTAGGTTTTTTTTTTTGGGGGGGGGGGTTGGTTGTGTGGGTGGTGGGTTTTACTGTTGGGGGGGTTGTTTGTATTTTTTTTCCAGGTAAAAGAGCTAATTACTTTGGGGCAATGCCCCGCAAAAGGCCTTTTAAGGGCTATTGGTAGTTTAGTTTAGGCTAGGGATTTTTTTTTATTTTGGGGGGGCTTTTTTATTTTGATAGGGCTATTAGATTAGGTGTAATTAGTTTAAATATCTGTAATTTGTTTTTTATTTTCTGTAATTTAGTGTTTGTTTGTTTTTGTACTTTTGTACTAGATAATTTAATTTAATTTAATTTAGGTAATTGTATTTAATTTAGTTAATTTAATTATAGCTTGATGCCCCTTTTTTATGGCGAGCATTCAGGCTCGCCGGAAACAGAAGTTATGAAGCAGAGGTCTAAAGACCGCTGCTCCATAACTTGTCCGCCTGCTCTGAGGCTGCAGACAGAAATCAACCCGCTCCTATACAATCTGGTTGATTGACACCCTCTGCTAGCGGCCGATTGGGCGCGAATCTGCAGGGGGCGGCATTGCACCAGCAGTTCACCAGAACTGCTGGTGCGATGATAAATGCCAAAAGCGTATGCTGTCAGCATTTATCGATGTGCAGCGGACATGATACGCTACATTTTTAACAGGGAGGTAAAAATGAATTGCAAACAATTGGAGCGATGAAACAAATTATGAAATGAGCCTTACATTCTTTTTTTGTTTTCTATTTTCATTATAGGGACAATAAAGTCCAAATTATTTTTTTCAAACAGAGCATTTAGTTTTAAACAACTTTCTAATTTACTTCTATTATCAAATTTGCTTCATTATTTTATTATCCTTGTGTTAAAGAGCTAGCTGAACACATGTAGTTAGTCAATGAAAAGAGGTGTATATGTGCAGTCACCAACCACCAGCTAGCTCCCAGCAGTTCATTGCTCCTCCTACCTAGATATGCTCTTTAACAAAGGATACTAAGAGAATTAAGCACATGTGATAATATGATAATAGAAGTAAATTGGAAAAGTGTTTAAAATTGCATGCTCTATCTGAAAATTTAATTTTGACTTTATTGTCCCTTTAAATTTAACCCCAGAAACCTCCTATAATAGTTTATTTCAACAAATGTATCATTCATATTTGGACCTCATGTCCCACATACGCAGGAAAAACATATTTAAAAAAAAAGTCCAGTTTTGGACCTCAAGAGGAAAAGATTGATATGGCATAACTTCTATATAATATTAACTACCAGGTATGAGAAGGGGCTTTTGGTTTTATAAGTTTATCATTTAAAAGGGACATTAAACTCAAAAAAAATATTTCATTATTCAGATAGAGAATACAATTTTTAAAAAGTTTCCAATTTACTTCCATTATCAAAAATGTTTCATTCTCATGTTATTCTTTGTTAAAGAGATACCTAGGTAGGTAGCGTGCACGTGCCTGAAGCACTACAGGACAGGAAATAGTGCTACTGCTAATGTATAACATTGTTGCAAAACTGCTGCTATATACTGCTGCAGACACGTGCACACTCTTGAGCTTACATTTCTGCTTTTCAAATAAGGATATCAAGAAAACTAAGATAATTTGTTAATAGAAGTAAATTAGAAAGTTGTTTAAAATTTTATGTTCTATCTAAATCATGAATGAAAAAAAAATGGGTTTTACGCCCCTTTAAGCAACAATAAACAATGTCTATACAAATTTATTGTGTGTGTGTTAGTATAATAGAATACGAATATGTAGGGAGTGCAGGTACGTTCTATATCTAAATTATGAAGAGAGTGTGTGCAGAGCAAAAACAAAATCAAACTCCTATCAATCCTAAATAACCCCCTTAATTTAGGACAAAAGTAGACAAAAAGAAAGAATATTTATAGGAGTGCTCAAAGGCTAAAGATAAAGAGCAAAGATATCTAAAAGAAAGTTAAAAAACAGGCCAAATGCTGCAATAAATAACTAAATGGAACACAAAATAACAATTAGAAAATCGGACGTCTCAGATAATAGTACATATAAAACATACAACAGCGCAATATAGATAGAAGTATATAGGACTAATAGGGAATATTGCCACCACTATAATCTCAAAAATTACACTTCACACCTGCAGGTGAAAAAATTGCGTTAGAAAAAAAAATGCAAGCTGATCCTTCGAAGATATTGTAACGATTTCTCTATAGAGACCGCAAGGCTTCCACAGCGGTTAATTATTCAAATCTAAGGAGTAGTGTCCCTGAAAAATATATGCACAGTACCTGGCTTCCAGACTGGAATAGGGGCGAGCGTAACACGAACTTTATCCGATAACTCAGCCTCTGTTTTCCTTTCCTCTGCCGTTTAGGTCACGTGTGCATAAGAAGTCACGATACTACGATCGTATTGGTTGATACTTGTCTTTCGAAATCTTAGCTGGTCCTCTTTCACAAGTGTAGCAATATCGCCAATTTTGACATCCGCTCTTAAAGGGACAGTCAACACCAGAATTTTTGTTGTTTAAAAAGAAAGATAATCCCTTTATTACCCGTTCCCCAGTTTTGCACAACCAACACAGTTATATTAATATTCTTTTTACCTCTGTAATTATATTGTATCTAAGCTTCTGCTGACTGCCCCCTTATTTCAGTTTTTTTGACAGACATGCAGTTTAGCCAATCAGTGCTCAGTCCTAGTTCACTTTACGTGCATGAGCTCAATGTTATCTATATGAAACATGTGATCTAATGCCCTCTAGTGGTCAAATTGCATTCAGATTAGAGGCAGTCTTCAAGGTCTAAGAAATTAGCATATGAACCTCCTAGTTTTAGCTTTCAACTAAGAATACCAAGAGAACAAAGCAAAATTGGTGATAAAAGTAAATTGGGAAGTTGTTTAAAATTGCATGCCCTATTTAAATCATGAAAGTTTTTTTTGGACTTGACTGTCCCTTTAAGTGCAATCAAGCACGCAGGATGAATCTTTAAAGGTTTATCTTTAGCGATTATCAGCACTTTCCAGCACATAATAACTGTCTTCAAAGGCATGTCTTTGGGTATAATTTTACCAGAAGTGAAAATCGCTAGACCTTCCGTAGGTTTAGGAGAACACTTTACAGGCGGTTATAAGTGACTCAAATCTGCATTAAATTGTTATTTTGTGTACTCTGTTACATTCAGTTATTTATTGCAGCATTTGGTACTTTCGCACTGCCATGTATAGCCTGTTTTTTAGCTTTAATTTAGATATCTTTGCTCTTTATCTTTAGTCTTTGAGCGCTCCTATAAATATTCTTTCTGTTTGTCAGGTATGTTCTATCCCTCGTACAAAAGATTTATTTTGCTATGCGTCTTACACATTTGTGAATGAACAAGAGGTAACATTTAATATCTAGTTTAAAAAAGTGCTAAATGTGAAAATGTTATTTGTAATTACGCGAGAGTGCAACACAATACGTAATACAATACAACGGGTGAGCTAATACTGCTTCCTATTGTAAGTATATGGTGTGATATTTATGTGTGTTGAGAAAGCTTTGGTTAAAATTAATTTAAAGGAAAATAATAAATACTGCTGAATTCAACATTATTCCTTTGTTTTCTTTAACTTTCTTGCTGCATTCTATTACATATTCGTCTTGTTAAAGCTAAAATCTGCTGCCCTAGGCACCGGCCTTGTTGGCCTATGCCTTAATACGCCCCTGAGCTAGACAAATATCCGTGTTTCGTTAACAAATTTGCATTTGTACCAAAGCGAATGCACTTGTCTAATGTTAACCAACAACCTCTAATACTAGGGCATTTTGTTTTTGCGTGAGAAAGCACAAAATAAAATTTACGCTATTGATTGCACTTGACTTGTACTCTAGACCTCTGTATATTTAGAGCTGTCTGGATAATTTATTGTAATCATTAAACAAAATAATATTAAAAGGGACACTGAACCCAATTTTTTTTTTCGTGATTCAGATAGAGCATGCAATTTTAAGAAAATTTCTAATTTACTCCTTTTATCAATTTTTCTTCGTTCTCTTGCTATCTTTCTTTGAAAAAGAAGGCATCTAAAAATTTTGTTTTGGTTCTAAACCTGTGGACTGCACTTTTGTATTGGTGGATGAATTTATCCACCAATCAGCAAGAACAACCCAGGTTGTTCACCAAAAATGGGCCGGCATCTAAACTTACATTCTTGCATTTCAAATAAAGATACCAAGAGAATTAAGAAAAATGTATAATAGGAGTAAATTAGAAAGTTGCTTAAAATGTCATGCTCTGTCTGAATCACAAAAGAAAAAATGTGGGTTAAGTGTCCCTTTAACTTACACAGGAGCTGAGCTCTCTCCTTTTCCATTTTTTTTCTTCATATTCCTCTGTGCCTGCTGTGACACAGTACAATAGCAGAGACTTGGCTGCAGCTATTGAGAATCTACAGTGTGACTTTCTCTCACATATAATTGGATTGACTGTTTTTGAACTAAGTGTGCCCCATTTGAGAGTCTCACTGTTAAACAGAAAACTGCAATTCCACTTGTTCCATTTTTGGATGTAAGACTGTTTTAGGATTTTTCCTGATAAAAATGAACCGAGTTCTACTTTCTGTTAGTTATAATGCTGCAGATTATTATAGTGACACAGTACTACTTTAAAAAAATTCTGGCACTGATTGATATTTTATTTTATCTGAAGGACATTGCGGGTTTTGTACAGTGCTACTTCACTTTTCATATGCAGGTTTAAAATATGGTTAACAAGACAAAAGAGGTCATTTTAAAATATAATACAGTCTTATTGTAAACCAGATGTTTCTGCACTAAAACAAATTTTATACTGGTGAGGCATTAAATATAAACTACATTGCCAAAAGTATGTGGACTCCTGACCCTTATACTTATATAAGCTTGTTGGCCATCTCATTCTTAAACCATGAGCATTTATATGGAATCCCCCCCCCCCTTCTTTCAGCCATAACAGTCACCAATCTTCTGGGAATGATTTCTAGCAGATTTTGGAGTGGGTCTGTGGAACTGTTGTGCACATTTAGACAAAAGAGTGTTGTTAGGTCAGATATGGATGTTATCTCAGTCAGTGTTCCAATTCATCCCAAAGATTAAGGTCATAGCTGTGTGCAGGCCTCTTGAATTCCTCAACACCAAACTCATCAAACCATCTCTTCATGGACTTCTGGCCTTCCACAAAATGTTGCCACAATATTGGAAGCACTCAATTTCTCTAAAATTTATTTGTACCCAGTAGCATTAAGCTGACCCTTCACTTGAACTAAGGGACCTAGCCCAAACCCTAAAAAACAGCTCAAGACGAATATTCTTCCTCCACTAAACTTTACAGTAGGCACTATTCATTCCAGTAGGTAGCATTCTATTGGAATCCACCAAACTTAGATTATTCCATCAGATTGCCAGACAGTGAAGCAAGATTCATCTCTCCACATTTCCACTGGTCTAGAGACACCACTCAAACCAACGCTTGGCATTGCACATGTTGATTTGACACTTGTGTACAGCTGTCGGGCCATGGAAACTCATTTCATAAAGCTTCTGATGCTTTCACTCAGAGGCAGCTTGGAACTCTGTAGCTATATGGTGTTTGAATGTATGCGTCATGAGTAAGGAAGAAATATACATGCAGTTTTTGATTTGTAAAACATACTGTTGTAACATGTCTCCAGGCCACCCTGAAAAAAAGCTGGGATGCCGGGGAAATTTCCTGGTGGGCCAACGGCACCGTGGGGCCACTTCCAGTTCCTGGTCAGAAGTGCAGAGGGAGCCTCCCATCCAAGACATGGAGTGAGCCTTGTGCACAGCATAGAGCATCTATTCAAGCTGCTCTGTTTCTTAAAGTTGAAAAGTAACGGATGGGGGAGATAATGGGCCGGGTGGGCGATGTGAGTAGGACTGGGGGGGTGGACTTCAATCATTTCCAGGGCCGGTCTGATTTCCCAGTCTGGCCCTATCTCCCACTGAGCACAGTTCAGCTTGCTTGCCAAAGCATGCAGGGCATACAAGTGACCTCTATCTGCCCTCCTCCTCTCAAATAAAATGAGCATGTGCAATACTAAGTTAGTGGAGTAAATAGTATTCAATACACATGCTAAATCACCTACTGCAACAAAATAGACTAAAAACATACTGGCTGATGGATGGCTTGGGGACCAGTACCATTACCATCTTTGGAATTATAAATATACTTTGTTATGGCGCTTCCAGATATTTTTCCTCTGCAGATGGGATTTTTAAGACACACTCTGAAAAAAAAGTTTACTGTCTTTTTAAGTCCCAGTTGTACACAGACATACACAGCTGTTTTTCATGCAAAAAAATTTAACATGTTTAAATAGTACTCATTCCTAAGCATTATAGCCATTTTTAGAATTTTCTTTCTCTTTAGTATTACATTTTTACATGAAAAAGGTATCAAGGGGAGTTACCATTACATTACTCTGTGTTTAAAGGCCATTAAAGTAAACAAATTACATGCTCTAATTTGTGCATGTAATTTAAGACTGCAAAGTAGTTAAATACATAGGAGAAGTACCACTTGGGAACTGCAGAGAACTGCTAGTCCCGAGCGTAAACAGCTTTTGATCCAATCAGAAGCATTAGTCACATGTCCCAGCTGTGTAGCTAGTGCTGCTTCTACTAAACGTTTAACCCTTTTGTGGGGGTTAAACACATAGAAGTGCAGGGTCACAAGTCTTAAAATGACATGTTTTAACAAATAAGAGCATGTTATTTTTTACTATAACTGCTCTTTAAAGGGACATGAAGCCCAAAAATGTTCTTTCATTACTCAAATAGAGCAGGCAATTGTAAACAACTTCCTAATTTACTCCTAGCATCTAATTTTCTTTGTTCTCATGGTGTCATTTGTTATGTGTTCAGCTAGCTCCCAGTAATGCATTGCTGCTCCTTCAGCAAATGATAACGAGAGAATAGAGCAAAATCGATAATATAAGTAAATTGGAAAGTTGTTATAAATTGTATGCTCTGTCTGAAAAGAGGAACACACCAACATAGCTAAATTTAACAAAAAACTGCATTTGCACCTATCCCTTCCATTGGAAGGTTATTTTTTTATATCTACCAAGCTTTGTTTAAAATGATAATAGTTAAACTTTATTTTATACATATCCCAGATTTTTTAGACTCCTTCCTGAATTTCATATTTTCTAAGCAAAAAACAAAAAAACAACCTGCTAAATAAAACTTAAAGAGACCGTTCACCCAAAAATTTTCTCCCATTTAAATTGTTCCCAATGATCCATTTTACCTGCTGGAGTGTATTCAATTGTTTACAAGTAGCTCCTTTATCCCTATTTTCGCCTTTGAAATAGCTAATTTAGCTTGTGGTATCCCAACCTATACTGAAGTCTCAGCTATTGAATAGCCTAAGTAAACACAGCCAGCAGAAGAAATGACACTCCGAGTGAGGTGCAGAATAGTTAAAGGGACACTGAACCCAATTTTTTTCTTTTGTAATTCAGATAGACTAGAGCATGGAATTTTAAGCAACTTTCTAATTTACTCCTATTATCAAATTTTCTTCATTCTCCTGTAGTGATGTCGCGAACCTAAAAATTTGGGTTCGCGAACTTCCCCAAAAGTTTGCGAACCGGCAAACCGGGCGAACCGCCATTGACTTCAATGGGCAGGCAAATTTTAAAACCCACAGGGACTCTTTCTGGCCACAATAGTGATGGAAAAGTTGTTTCAAGGGGACTAACACCTGGACTGTGGCCTGCCGGAGGGGGATCCATGGCAAAACTCCCATGGAAAATTACACAGTTGATGCAGAGTCTGGTTTTAAGCCATAAAGGGCATAAATCAGCTAACATTCCTAAATTGTTTGGAATAACGTGCTTTAAAACATCAGGTATGATGTTGTATCGATCAGGTAGTGTAAGGGTTACGCCCGCTTCACAGTGACAGACCAAACTCCCGCAGCGGGTACAACATCATCATCATCACACCGTACGTCCATGTGTGTAATGCTGCCTGACTGAGACATATCCCTGTTATCTACATCCTCTGGCAATAATGGTTGTGCATCACTCATTTCTTCCAACTGATGTGTAAATAACTCCTCTGACAGATCAAGTGAAGCGGTTGTGGTGCTAGTGTTGGTGGTGGCAACAGGCGGGCAAGTGGTAACTTGAGAGGTGCCCGAAGCTAAGCTGGAGGAGGATGGTGCGTCAAGGTTCCGAGCGGAAGCTGTAGAAGATTGGGTGTCCTGTGTTAGCCAGTCAACTATGTCCTCAGAAATGTTCGAGTTCGGGGTACGTGGCCTCTGAACACTGGGCATTATTCTAGGGCCAAAGGGAATCACAGCACCACGAACACGACGGCCCCTGCGGGGTGGCCTGCCTCTGCTTGTCATTTTTTTTTTCGATTGGTGGTACTATGCATGCAAGCTACTGTGACAACAGATATGAGTAGCACTGGCAGAAGTTGGCAGAGTAGACGCTGTAGGCCTGACACACACTTGCAGACAACTAACTGCTATTCAATCTATTACAGTCAAAATTGTATTTTTTTTTTTAAATCTACACTACTGTTACACCAGATATGAGTTGCACTGGGGTGACACTGTGCCCTGGCAGGCAGGCACTGAAACGCACACGTGTGAAGGAAACTGACTGCTATTATTTAACACAGTCAAAAAAGTGTTTTTTTTTTTTTTAAATCTACACTACTGTTACACCAGATATGAGTTGCACTGGGGTGACACTGTGCCCTGGCAGGCAGGCCCTGAAACGCACACATGTGAAGGAAACTGACTGCTATTATTTAACACAGTCAAAAAAGTTTTTTTTTTTTTTTAAATCTACACTACTGTTACACCAGATATGAGTTGCACTGGGGTGACACTGTGCCCTGGCAGCCAGGCACTGAAACGCACACGTGTGAAGGAAACTGACTGCTATTATTTAACACAGTCAAAAAAGTGTTGTTTTTTTTAAATCTACACTACTGTTACACAAGATATGAGTTGCACTGGGGTGACACTGTGCCCTGGCAGGCTTGTGCAATGTTCCATTCAGTGATGTCAAGTGGACATGATACGCTACAGCGGATCCTGTCTGTCTGACACTTAATAAATCGCCCCTTAGGCCTCTGTCGGCTTTTTCAAGGAGTTTGTTCTGGTGTTGCTCATTTTGTGAGAAATACTTTATGCCTCAGATTTATGAAATCCCTTAATATACTTATGTTTTCTATAATGTCACACTTCTTTCTTACGCAGTGTCAAATGTTTTTAAATTCGCTATATTGCTGTTTAAAAATCTCTTCTGCAAGAATTTTCCTTATATCTACTATTATTTTCTCTGTTTAGCAAAATGAAAACAAATATTTTTGTTCGTTAACGGTTACGAGTGAGCGATAAAGGGTTTATTGCAGGTGTTTGCGCTCTTTGTGTTTTCCGCTCGTAATACAAGTTGAAAGTAAACGCAATTGCTTGAGCGCAATTGAAGTTAATGCTCGTTAACGCATCCTCAGAGCTCTGGTTGACTGTTTTGCAAAACAAAAGAGTGTCACAAAACACATCAAATATACATTACAAAGTACAGTTAGACTACATTGAAACACTTGCATTTGCAAGTTTTAAAAGTTCAATGGGAAACCGGCCTCCATTTTTTTCCTATTTTACACCTAGTTGAGCTGGGTGTAATTATTTAAATTTATCGACACGCCATCGGAAAAGCAGTCGATACACAAAATTGCTTCCGACAGCATATTTATCGGTTTGCGACCTTGCGCAAACCTAATTATGCGTTAATATGAGCCCTTATATAGAAAAACAGATTAAGTATTCTATGCTTCTCATTTAATTTTGTTTTTGTTGACCAAAATAAGGAAACATTAGCATTTCTAAAAAAAAAAAAAAATAAGTCCTGAAGAGGAAATGTGTAACACATTCTATATAGCTATAAACCGATTAAAAAATAATTCTAAGAAATTGATCAACAGGATAAATGATACGGTCAAGTACTTATGAATTTATCCCATGGTGTTTAGTAAACCGGGTAGTTTGTCACATATTCTTATTGTTTGCTAACCAAATCTTCCATCTCGGCAGATTCAATTGCATCTTTAAATAGATCAGATAACTAATCCCAGGAGATTTAATCATCTATAATTCAGAATATTTCTGAAGGCACTAAGAGCAGATTTTTTAAGGGAAATTGATTGTGTTCCATTGCCAAAAATGTTCAGGCTTCTCTGAACAGAAACCAGCAACCCTGACACTTTATTTTGTCTGGTGTTATGACACTGTGTCCTGAAGATATTTAGTACACCACATAAATAAAACATGTCATTAATAGCCTGCTGCCTGGAATAAAGGATGCACAGGTACTAGTTCCCTTTAATTATTATCCCAGCAGGCACAATAACTGGTGGTTTAGGTTATAGAGATATGTATTGTCTGTGAATTCTATTGCTATAGACTAACTACCATAGACATTCTGGAAGTATGCTAACAACATTCACAGTATTATATTGTTATGTAAAGATTAATCATCAGTCTATACTGTAAAAATAAACATTTATCAAAGGAGAGAGAGAGAGAGAGAGAGAGAGAGAGAGAGAGAGAGAGAATTTTAAATTCACATTTTAAAACATTCAACAATTGAGGCATAGATCACAACTGTACTAACTCCCTTTCCCTTCTATGGGGTGCGCTAAAGAAATCGTTTTGACAATTATCGCTTGCACACTAAGCCAAAAATGCGCTAGACCAACTGGACTAAAGCCAGGGGTGCATTAAAAATACTTCAAATTACTATGTTCTTCACTTAGAAGAAAATATTATTTTAAAATATAAATATAATATATATATATATATATATGTGTGTGTGTGTGTGTATATGTATATATGAATATTTTTTCGTAAAATATATATCTATACCTATTTATCTATAGGAGAGAGAGGGGAAAGAGAGAGCGGAAAGAGGAGAAAGAGAGAAATTGTATATAAGGATCTTTATATAGAAATATATATTTACAAATAAAAATATTTTTTCTAAGTGAAAAACAGGAATTTCAAGTATTTCTATTTAAAAAATCATTAAAAAATATTAAAATTGATTGAAAATTATATTCCATGTTTTAAGGTATTTGAGTGGAAAGGGCTCAAGTGTATATATGTGTTTATATGTGGGCACATGCATTTTTAGACATACTAATGCATACATACACATATATTCTTATATACATACTCATATTTAGACACACACACATTGGAGCCCTTTCAATTCAAACATCTTGCCATATACCTTATCCCTTTTTAACCCTTGAAAACATTTATATCAATATAATTGCGTGTTGCAATATCCATTGAAAGTAAGGGGTGAGCTAGACCAATGTCGGCTGTACTAAACATTCGCTGGTAATTTTGATTTACTATGGACTTATATTATCAAGTTGTGAGCTAATGTTAACTTGGTCCAACGGTACTGCTTATTGCATCCCTTTCAAGCATTAGCGCACCACTTGCAATCTTAATGAATTCTGGTCTAGATTGCGGTGCAGCATAAAGAATACAGCCCTATAATGTGCTAACACCGTTAAAGCGCAATCCATAGAGCTTCAATTTTTAGTTCCATATTACAATTGCAGAGTAAAATGATAGTGCTCAAGCGAAAGGCTAGGGCACGCTAACAGGTGGAGGATGGAAAAGGTGGCCCCACTAAATCCCTCACATAATAGATTTTTATAGGGCGCACTAAAAAAACTCAGCTTCCAAGTGTGAAAATATCTGTGATGGTTAAGAGCTCTGACATACAATAAGGGCTCAGGCACTACGGCTTTTGATTTGATGTAACTCACGCTGCCTGTTAAAAATAAATAATTAAATACATTTAAATTATAAAAGAGGCTTTGCTGGGTAAATTCTAGAGGCTTCAAGAAAATACAGTTTAATTTAAAATATTCTAAAAAAAAATGGACCAATGCTCAAACAGCACTGTGTCCTAGGGGGCGCTAATGAACTTTTTTTTAAAAAACTAATAGGGCATTCAATACAGAAGTGGAAAAAAATAAATAAACATGAAATAACCAACATTAAAGATATACTGAAGATGTATGATTATATCAAAAAACCAGAAGTCCAGAAAACACTAAAAAAAGTCTGTTCCTCTTCATACCGCCTGGGAAAACCTCTTTATATTCTTCATACAACAATTAGAATAACAGAAGAAACCCAAAATGGGAAACTCACATTAAGTTGAGGACTAAGTTTTAATTAGTGCTGACGAAGCAGGCTGGATCTTAAAGGGACAGTAAAGTCATAATTTGACATTTATGATTCAGACAGAGAATACAATTTTAAAAAAACTTTCCAATTTACTTCTATTATTTAATTTGCTTCCTTCTCTTGTTATCTTTTGCTGAAACATTTATCTAGGTAAGCTCAGGAGAAGCAAATAACCTAGTTTCTAGCTACTGATTGGTGGCTGCATATATATACTGTATATATATATATATATATATATATATATATATATATATATATATATATATATATGTATGCCGATTGTCATTGGCTCACCCATGTGTTCAGTTAGAAACCAGTAGTGCATTGCTCTTTCTTCAACAAATGATACATATAGATTGAAGCAAATTTGATAAAAGAAGTAAACTGTAAAAATGTTTAAAATTGTATGTTCTATCTAAATCATGAAAGAACATTTTTGGTTTTCATGTCCCTTTAAAGGGACATTAAACACTAAATAAATGCTAGATACAATGAAGCATTTATAGAAAGTATTAGTCTGAGAACAATATGTAGATATATTTTTAACGTTTCATTGGTTGTTTAAATATTGACAAAATTAGTGTAAATTTTCAGTGTCTATAAAACAATTGGAGCTGCCATAGTGTAACTTTGGTTACCTTCTCTGCTGTGGCCAATTAGGAACAGTTATAAAAAGGTCACTAGAGTGTGTAGCCAATGGCTTTGTTGAATATAACAGTGTTCTGCACTTCCATTTCTAACAGGAACTGAGAAGCTCATTATTTCAAAATGGAATTAAAGGAAAAGGGCAAAAATAAATAATGAAAGTATATTACAGTTTTATTTATTTACAATTTATCATTTTATATTATCATCTCAAAGTGTTTAATGTCCCTTTAAAGCCTCCAGCTGGATGTCACCAATGGAAGATCACTGCTATTCCCTCTAGGCCAGCGATGGCTAACCTTGGCGCCCCAGATGTTTTGAAACTACATTTCCCATAATGCTTAAGCACTCCGTAGTCTAGTTGAGCATCATAGGAAATGTAGTTCGCAAACATCAGGGGTCCCAATCACGTCTCTATTCTGTGGGTTCAGCATGGGCTTGTTCAGCTCTCTCCATGCTGATCACGTCGAACTTGAGATACACTGTAAGGAGCTTCAAAAATTATTTGGTCCAATTTTATAAAAATTCTAATTCTATTATTGTGTAAAGACAAAAAATATATTAAAAAACAATTGCAATCTTAAAGGGACAGTCTACACCTTAGTCATCTTAAAGTCTTACCTTAAATTAAGCTGCAAATAGCCTTCTGCACCTTTTCTATATCATGCAGCCCGAATGGTAAAGAAGTTATTTTAAAATGAATATTGTTTCTGACCACTTTGTAATGGCTGCCATGCTCCGCCCACTGATGACATCACGATCTGGGCTGCATCTAGGTGCTCTGCTGAATAGCATTGATAGTCTGTTGAATCCAACCTTTTGTGATTGGATGCCATATGCAGCCCAGATCATAATGTCATCAATGGGTGGAGCTTTGCGGCCATTTCAAAGTGGCCAGGGACAATATTAATTTTAAAATAACTTTTTTACTGTTCTTGCTGCATGATATAGACAAGATCCAGTAGGCTATTTCCAGCTTAATCTAAGTTAAGACTTTAAGATGACTAAGGTGTAGACTGTCCCTTTAAAAACAGAAATGCAACTGGTTTATGAACTGAGAAACTGGTTGCGTTTCTGTTTTTAAGCTCCTTACAATGTATCTCAAGTTTGATACTCTTTTGCAAGTTACTCTTTACACAGGTCACATGATCAGATTGTCACGCCCACAGCCTAGAGGGAATAGCAGTGATCGTTTTTTGTTGACAGCCAGTTGGAGGCTTTAAAGGGACATAAAACCCATAACATTTCTTTCATTAATCATATAGAGAATACAATTTTTAACAACATTCCAATTTACTTCAATTATCTAATTTCCTTCATTCTTTAGCTTTCCTTTGTTGAAGAAATAGCAATGCACATGGGGGAGCCAACATACAAGGCATCTATCTGCAGCCACCAATCAGCAGTTAACAAGCCTATTTAGATATGCTTTTCAACAAAGGATATCAAGAGGTTTTTTTTTTTTTAAATTGCACGCTCTTTCTAAATCACAAAAGAAAAAAAAATTGGGTTTCATGTCACTTTAAGATCCAGGCAGCTTTGTCAGCACTAATTCATACTTCTTCTGTTACTCTAATATATTCCTGAAGCCTGGTTACCCTATGAGACACTCTCTTGTTTGTTGCTTGCATAATTTAATATATATATAGCAGAACATATTTTGAATGCTTGCCTGTACAGTAGCCTCTTAAAGATATTAAAGTGATGCATTAAAGTGCTTAATCTACTTCTGACTGTCCATATCCTCCGCTGATTGCAATTTCCGCATACTACTCTTGTATTTGTATGTACTGCTTATATGAATAAACAATGCAGATCAATAACTCCTTAAAAAAAATCCTTTTATTCAAGTGTCATATTAAAAACTTGAAAACACCTTAACAACATGTCAAAATATCCAGCAATGTTTCTATCAAAGAGTAGGCAATGTAGCCATATGTGTTTCAGGTTTAAAGGGACACCGAACTCAATTTTTTTTTTTCTTTTGTGATTCAGATAGAGCATGCAATTTTAGGCAACTTTGTAATTTACTCCTATTATAAATTTTATTTGTTCTCTTGCTATCTTTATTTAAAAAGAAGGCATCTAAGCTATATTTTTTGTTTCAGACTCTAGACAGCACTTTTTTATTGGTGGATGAATTTATCCACCAATCAGCAAGAACAACCCAGGTTGTTCACAAAAATGGGCCGGCATCTAAACTTACATTCTTGCATTTCAAATAAAGATACCAAGAGAATGAAGAAAATGTTATAATAGGAGTAAATTAGAAAGTTGCTTAAAATTGCAGGCTCTATCTAAATGATGAAAGAAAAAATTTGTGTCCCTTTAAAGTGACGGTAAATCTGAGTGTTTAACAATCGCTAGAATTTGCCATTATTAAAAATGAAGTGGAGTTTAAGTGATCAGATATTAAAAAAGGCGCAAAACTCAGCCTGACTGTGCCGCTGTAGATCGCTAAACTCAGCTGCTCTTACCACCCACGGCACATCGCTCTTCTACCAATCAGGTGACGTTTGCACCTCTAAACCAATAGCAGTGCTACCATACAGTACACTGTCAGCTGACATGCACGTCATGGCTATTGATTTTGAGGTGCAAATGTCACCTCATTGAAGGAGAGCGATGTGCTTTGGGCAGCCAGAACCGCAGAGTTAACAATGTGCATCGGCACATTCAGGGTAAGTTTAGCACCCTTTTTTAAATATCTGATCATTTAAACTCCACTTTATTTTTAGTGAAGGTAAATCCTAGTGTTTGTTAAACGCTTGGATTTACCATCAAGTTAAGCTCAACCCTTTTACACTAGCTTATATAAAGAAATAGATTTTCTTCTTTTTACAAATGTAAATGCGCCCAATACAGGGCTAAAGTACAAGTGGTGTGCTATTTAGCACTCTGGCATGAGTGTAAACATCTCTAGAAGTAATCTTTTTTGCACGTGTAGGTTAGCGCATGTATTGCATGTTGAAAGTAAAACTTTGGCACATGAGCGAAACCCGACACTCGCTAACTTAAAGGGACATGAAACCCAAAATTGTTTTTCATGTTTCAGATAGAGAATACAATTTTAAACAACTTTAAAATTTACTTCAATTATATAATTTGCTTCCTTCTCTTGTTATCCTTTGCTGAAATGTTAATCTAGACAAGCTCAGGGGCAGCAGAGAACCTAGGTTCTAGCTGTTGATTGGTGGCTGCATATATATATATATATATTGATTGGGATTGGCTCACTCATGTGTTCAGTTAGAAACCATTAGTGCATTGCTGCTCCTTTAACAAATGATACCAAGAGAATAAAACAGATTAGATAATAGAAGTAAATTAGAAAGTTGTTTAAAATTGTATTCTCTATCTGAATCATGAAATATTTTTTGGGGTTTAATGTCCCTTTAAGGACCTCAGATATCTCAACTGCACTAACATTCTCCCTATAGACTTCAATGGAGAGCGCAGAAGAAAGAAACCTAACACTCATCGCTCGCACGCTAACCCAACATGAGTTACGTGATATACTTGGATTTTGCAAATGCCAGTAGTTTAGATACATTTCTGGCTAGAAACAGAATTCAGGGATATGATTACTTGTGTTAAATAGATCACCTTTTTTAATGGGATTAATTTAATCTCAACTAGAGTTTTTATTGTAAATATATTAAGATTTGTATAGGTTGAACTCGATAAACGTCTGTATTTTTTCTACCTCATCTACTATCTTACTATTTATTAATTTTTTTCTTTCCAGGAAAATGTTACTTTTATTATAAATACTTATATCTATATAATATGTATATATACCTAAATATAGATATATATTTTACATTAACATTATCAGATATACAGTATATAGAAATATAAATGTAATAATACAAATTTAAAAAAATTCTATTTGAAGAACATAGGCATGTAAAATATGTGTAACGCACTTAAGGTTTTGCGCTTTAGGTCTAACGAGGTGTCGGTTAGCACATATGAAAACCTAGTTATCTTAAAGGGACATGAAACCAAAAAATTACTTTCATGATTTAGACAGATAATACAAATTTAAACAACTTTCCAATGTACTTCTATTAGCTAATTTGCTTCCTTCTCTTGTTATCCTCTGCTGAAAGGTTTATCTAGGAAAGCTCAGGAGCAGCAAAGACACCAGGTTCTAGCTTCTGATTGGTGGCTGCACATATATACCGATTGTCATTGGCTCAACTATGTGTTCACTTAGAAACCAGGAGCGCATTTCTGCTCCTTCAACAAATAATACCAAGAGAATGGAGCAAATTATATAATAGAAGTAAATTAGAAAGTTGTTTAAAATTGTATTTTCTATTTGAATCATGAAATCATTTTTTGGGGGGGTTTCATTTCCCTTTAAGGCGCTTTATTGAAATATTAAATATAAATAATAATTATTAAAAAGTATAGATTGTAAATAATACAAAATAATACATAGAATATATACAATATATATATACTGTGTGTATATATATAATTTTAGGTTTTTTTTACAATATATATTATACTTGTAATATGAGAGGTCTTTAAATTGCGTGCAAATCCTGATATCATTCATGCAAATGTTAGCGCTCCACTTGTAATCTAGCCCACAGTTTATGTTGAAAATATCTTGCTTCACATATGCTTGTGATTTTCATACTCAACAATGTGGCCTTTTGAAAAGAACACTCAAAAATGTATCTATGTAATAAAATGTAACTCCGCAGCAATAAGCATTGTTACTTCTGTGACTGTATTTATGACGTATCTGGTAACATTTACCTTTACATTTACTTGCATTGTTTAACTCGTGATAATCCTCTCTGCATGTAGACAATTTTTTCTATTTGATTATATAATGTTAGCATTCTAAATTAGTTCCTATTATTTTCCTATGATAATTGGACAGGACATGAATAAATCAATATCTAAATGTTTTCTTTTTCTTCAGGAAATAGTAGGAGAGAGATTGTCGGTTTCAAAGGTCCTGTTCGCGCTTTGGACTTTGTTACACACACACAAATCTCTTTTACTTCTGCTGGCACATTTTGCAATAATGTTGTTAACAATATTGATTTAACCTGCAATATTCAAATCATTGCTAGCAACATTATGTCTGGTCTGAGTAAAGGCTATGGAAAGAACAGGACTTTAAAAAGACATTAAACCCACATTTTTTCTTTCATGATTTAGAAAGAGAATGCAATTTAAACATTTTTCTAATTTACTTCTATTATCTAATTTGTTTTATTCTCTTGATATTCTTTGCTGAAAAGCATATCTAGATATGCTCAGTAGCTGCTGATTGGTTGCTGCACATAGAAGCCTCATGTGATTGGTTCACCCATGTGCATTGCTTTTTCTTCAACTAAGGATATCTAAAAAAATAAGCAAAATAAATAATAGAAGTAAATTGTAATGTTGTTTAAGTTTGTATTCTCTATCTGAATCATGAAAGAAAGATTTTGGGTTTAGTGGCCCTTTAATGGAACATAACACCTTGGAATTATATTATAACAATTTAATTACACATAGTGAACTAACTTTGAAATCTTCTTAAAGGGTCAGTCTACTCCAGAATTTTTATTGTTAAGAAATTATGACTCATACATAACTCCACGGGAATGAGCACAATGTTATCCATATGACACACATGTACTAGCATTGTCTAACTGTGAAAAACTGTCAAAATGCATTGAGATAAGAGGCGGCCTTCAAGGGCTTAGACATTAACATATGTGACTACCTAGGTTTAGCTTTCAACAAAGAATACCAAGAGAACAACTCAACAAAGCAAATTTGATGATAAAAGTAAATTGGAAAGTTGTTTAAAATTGCATGCCCTATCTGAATCATGAATGTTTAGTTTTTACTAGACTGTCCTATTAATGTTCTCTTGGTATTCTGTGTTAAAGATTATACCTAGGCAGGCTGATATGAGCTTAGGAGCGAGCATGAATCTTTATGAGTTGATGGCAGCAGTGTTTGCAATAATATATAACATTTTTGCAAACAGATGGCTAAAAACATGTGCATGCTTCTGAGCTCATTGAAGATTACTTTTTAACAAAGGATACAAAGAGAACTAAACCAAAAAGAAAATAGAAGTACATAGGATAATTGTTTAAAATGTAATGTTCTATTCAGTGCTTTTAAGATTAATTTTGACTTTACTATCTCATTGAGAGTTTTCCAATTCTGAGACTTGGATGTACGCAGGGTAGCGTTCACAAGCCTAACCTTGCCACATATCTGTCTTAACTGACTTTGGTGAGGGGTGATCTTATAAAATGAAAATGCAAAAAAAAAAAAGGATAGTTTTGATAACAAAATGACAGTAACAAGTCCAGATTGGCTCCTTCAAATAACGCAAGTGGTGGCAGAGTTTGGCTATTGAAAAACAATTGCAGCAAAATGCATTCAATAATGTTCACACTCTCATAGTTGCCAACAGTCCCTAATTTCCAGGGACTATCCCTGGATTTTGTTATATGTCCCTAGATTATTTTGAAATGTTGGCAACTATGCACTCTTGCATGCAAATTCATTGTGATACGCCAGCAAAATATTGTAATTACAGTCTATAAGATCCCTTTAAACCATTATGATCCTGGAAGAACAAAATGCTAAAATATTATAACACTGGTGTACTCTGTTTCATGTACTATTTTAAATATTTTCAATGTCAAATGTATGACTGATTCATTCATTGTAAGTTTATAAACAGTGTCATGGAGTGACCATAAACTGCAACAGCGGTCAAAACTACAGCAGGTAGTGTAGAATAAGAAATTATTTTTACCACAATTATTTTAATGGATGGTAGTGTTTGATCTTAATATTGTTGTTATGCTGTTTTGCTATTTGAAGTGTTTTTCCTTTTCCCACTATCTCAACTTTTGCTGGTAAAGCAAGTACATTTTTTTAACATTTTGTTTGCTGCAATTATTTTTCAATAGTTAAACTACATGGAAGGGGGCAACAGAAATATGAAAATATGTTGTAAAGTTGTTTTACTAATGCATAAGAAAATATGCTGTATTAACGTTTAATGGTGTTTCTGTCTTTTTTAAATTTTCTAGTGCTCTATGCAAATCAGTGACAGGGATAAAAGTAGGAAAAAATGGGATTTCAAAATAAGTAAATATATAAAAGTATACAGTAGAAAGCGAGTTCATCCTCCAGTAACTGATTCATCTTTAATATTTTGCTTTGTGGTCAGAGTTTATGTTATAGAATTACTTTGTGGCACAACATTTTTACCTGTGTTGAAAATGTGATTGGTTAAACCCTTGGTCGTCTCAATCAACATAGCCAAAAAAAAAGCATAATCTCATCTCACAGCTTGCAACCTTCTGTGAGCGGACAAAGAAACGCATTGGGGTACAACCTTTTCTAGGGGGGAAAATAACAGCCAAACTCATTAGCATAAATTTGCATAAATCATTATACTGTATAAATTAGGAACTAAAGCTGCTAGGACTGATTTTCACCCCTTCGCTACCAAAATATGGGAGAAATTGTAGCATTTTTGCTATCATGCCATTTAAACAGAAATAGAGACTTGTTGTTTTTATTAACCTATCAAAACTATATATATATATATATATATATATATATATATATATATATATATATATATATATATATATATATATATATATATAAACATGGAAGGGAACTGCACTCTCATACTGGACCGGGTACACATCCCATGACCCTGCAACATGCTTAGCCCTGGGTGCCACTGGCACTCACAGGAAGCTGTGCTGCTCCCAGAGTCACAAGCAGTTAACCCCAGTCAGGTCTGGGTGCAAGAACCATAGGGAAAATTACAAAACACTTGTAAGTGAGTGCTGGGAAAATTACAAAACAAATTAATACAACACACAGAGAAAACCCAGCACTCACTTACAAGTGTTTTGTAATTTTCCCTATGGTTCTTGCACCCAGACCTGACTGGGGTTAACTGCCTGTGACTCTGGGAGCAGCACAGCTTCCTGTGAGTGCCAGTGGCACCCAGGGCTAAGCATGTTGCAGGGTCATGGGATGTGTACCCGGTCCAGTATGAGAGTGCAGTTCCCTTCCGTGTTTTGTATATGTCTAGGGTGATTACATATTCCTGTGCACCCTTCCCTTGTTCCCAGTTTGTTTGGATTTGAAAGCTTGCATTGTGTGGCTGTTTTAGGGTCCCAGGTATTGGAAAGGACCTTGACGAGGTACCTGGGCTTGTCCCATTTGGACAGATGCGGTAACTAACCTTTCCATTTTTGCTTTTAAATCTTAACTGAGAGCTTGTAAGTGAGTGCTGGGTTTTCTCTGTGTGTTATATATATATATATATATATATATATATATATATATATATATATTAATTAGACAACCCAAGGCATTACTCTAGGGCTATTTTGGTGTATTTCATGTCACCATTTTGCTGCTAAATGCGATAATATAAAAAAAATTGCTAACTGTTTCACAAACTTAGGGTTTTTCACTGAAATTATTTACATAACGCTTGTGCAACCATGACACAAATGATAGTAAAAGCTTCTCTGGGATCACCTTTGTCTTTGTCATTGTTTTTTGGTAATTAGAAGGCCGCTAATTGCAGTTGTGCACCATACTTCTGAAGGGGTTAATTAGTTAGCTGGAATGGAAATAGTATTGTAACATAGGTATTACCCTCTAAAGATGTGCACACGGGTACTTTGTGAGGATCTGAATGCGGAAGTATGCAGCGACTCGTGCCCTTCAGATATTTTCGGAGCTGGATTGATTCCTGATAAAGACACTAAGATCTGTGCAAATCCAAAAAATGTCATTCTAAAGTGAAACTTATAAGCGTGTTGGAATTTAATTTAAACAAATAATAATTTAAAATTAGACCTAGCAGCTTTATTAACCCAAGACCAACAGGATTACTTTACAGACCATCCTGCAGTCATTTGATGTTCATCAAACTACTTTAGAAGTCATTTGCGCATCATCAGACACCATCAGGCTTCTAAAGTCATCAGCTAAGGTAAAACATTCTGGGTGATAACGTCATAATGATTAGCAGATTAATTTACTGATTACTTAACAAGCATGAACAGCCAGTGTGTGAATCTAGATTAACCTCATTTAAATATTTTGGCCTGTGGGCATACTTCAGTAGTCTGGAGTAATCAATTACTTCAGAATGACTCCAGGAAGATCATCCTTTTTGACTAGGGTAAGCAGACATCCCAACTCTCTCTGAAGTTCAGGGAGTCTCCATGATTGTAATAGCGACTCCCTGATGCCAGCAAATGGAATGCAATCTCCCTGAAACTCCAAGTACCATGATCCAATGTGGCCCAACTGAAAATTGTTTCTTTAAAGGGACATTCAACACTTAGTGTAACATGTTTTTATATTGTAAATTAAAAAATGGAGGTCCGTCTACACTATACCCCTCCTCCCTTGCCGCCTTGCTTCTGTCCTAATCAGCGGCGCTAACTACTCTAATACCCGGACAATATGGATGCCGAACTCCCCCACTATTACGTAGCTGCCTTCTTCTTAAACTGATAAGCAAATCAGAATCCAGTCCTCGGACAGAAATTGCATGCGCATGCAATTTCTGTCCGAGGACTGGATTCTGATTTGCTTATCAGTTTAAGAAGAAGGCAGCTACGTAATAGTGGGGGGAGTTCGGCATCCATATTGACCGGGTATTAGAGTAGTTAGCGCTGCTGATTAGGACAGAAGCAAGGCTGCAAGGGAGGAGGGGTATAGTGTAGGTGGACCTCCGTTTTTTAATTTACAATATAAAAACATGTTACACTAAGTGTTGAATGTCCCTTTAAGGAATGCCTTAGTTTAGTTGCTGGGACATTATAGAACCCTTTAAAGCATGCATCATTAACCAAAAAGCCCCCACTAATTTTAATAAAATTAAAACACAAATACTAACTTATTTACTGCACGTAATTAAACTTTGTATTCTGAAATATTTAAGCATCCAACAAGCGTACGATCACTGGAAAATAGGTTTGTTGTATGTGGTTGTGCAATAAAGCTGCTTCTTTTTTTAATGTGTGGGAAGCTACTTTAATGATAAGTCTCTATCTTATTTAGGGTTTCAAGGTGTCCAATATATAACTGGGAGGGGGGGGGGGGGGGTGGCGGCGGCGCAGTAGCGGGAGAAGCCACCTCCCTGAAATGAGTTTTTGCAGGTTGGGATGTCTGGGTAAGTAAGGCTGTATAATTATTTATGCAACTGTATGATAATTAGGATGGCTTTTTTTACCAATAACAGAGGCAAACCTAGCCCTGATATCACTTCCACAGATTTCCACTCAGGGCAGATTTCTTGGTTTCCAAATTAAGATCAGAGACTGCCCTGAACCAGTCCACAGAGTCCATCTCTGCCCACAACCCACCCTTACTCTGCCCACAGTCTAGCCAGCCCAACTCTAGCACACAAGTGAATCTACCCCTCTGGTACAAAACATCAGAATCCAAGGCCCACTAGTACCCCTAATCATGGTACCCAGCCCCAGGAGGCCTACAGAACAATGTTAGGAGGAGGTGTTTTTTTTCTTTCTCTTTACTTCTTCCCTCAGACACCAGAGTGTCTCCCACATGATTCAGAACCATGCTGCATAATACATAGTGATTGTTTGATCAGTGTATTAGATCATTTATACCAATTTCCCAACATGCCAGTATAATTATTAATGTTCATTGTCACATTACATAATATAAAAACATGCATAGAAATTAGGATCTTGTTATGGTGAAACCTCTTCTAATTGTTTTTGAAGCTAGTTTTACACAAATATTCATTTAAAATCAATCCTATAACATCTTTAGTTTGTGATTCATGACATAGACGATAACAGACTTTTCAAATGGATTGTGCCTCGCCTCGATAGAAACCCAGTTCAAATTTATTTAACAGAAAAATAACTTTATTATTTCAAACTTTTTGTTGTTTTTTAAACCATTTATTTTTTATAGAGTATTTACGCCAAGCTGTTTAGCTGCTTATAAATAAAATAGATAGAATGAACTGTATCATCTTTATTAACGTATAAAACAAATGTCCTTTCTTGAACTTTATAATCATTAGTAATAATAGTCTCGAGTAGATCATGCTATGATGCTATTAAAATAGTAACCAAGCAACACAGCTTGCACGAAAACTACTTCCGGACCTGCGCAGTAAGTGCAATCTTAGGATTTTCTTCTAGCCAATGGTTGGAAGCAGGGGGCGGGTTTTGAGTTGCCTGTCACTCTAGCTGGGACAACCTCATATGCAGCGATGGAGGCACAGTCCGGGGCACCGTGTGTACCAGCCTCTCCTGACTGTATTCCCCCTGGGCACAGTGCGCTGCTCACCTCGCTGCCTCTGTCCCCGGACGCCCTGCACTTTGATGACGATGATGATCTGGAGGTATTCAGCAAGGTACGTAGATAGAGGGTGGGACTCACTGAGTGGGACACAAAGTTCCTGCCTGGCAAAGAAAGTTTGGGATCGGTATGTGATTGTGGTATAGGATGCCGGGCTGGGGCTGTGCTACTCGGGCTTTAGTAGAATAATCACCCACATACCATCGCATACTGAGCCAGGCTGGCTACTTATATTTACATAGGAAACAGCTGGGAACATTTCCAGTGTCTGCTCTAGGAATCACTCTGGATCTAATGTATGATCATCCTGTTGGGGCAACAGTGGATTCTGATCATATTAGGATCTAATGTCTGATGATTCTGTCTGATTTTGTGACTACATGGGATGAAGGGTCTGATGCTTCTATCAGGATTGCAGTGGATTCTGAGTGCATTATCTTACTGGTATATATTGTGGGATTAGGATCCAGTATTTGATGCAACTGATCTTGTATTTATATGGGATCTAGTGTCTGATCTTCTTGTTGGGACAACATAGAATATTGAGGTCTGGTCATATTGGTATTGTAAATTATTTTATAAGAATCATATATCTGTTGGATATTGTTGAGTCTCTGAGACAGTATCTGATGGATCTCTTGAGTCTGATCTTGTGTTTATATGGAATCTGGTACCCATTGCTTCTATATTTGGGACAACATTGTATGTATTCTGTGTGTGTGTGTGATCTTACAGGTATAAATGATGGCATTAGGATCCAGTATCTTATGGATCTGTTAAAACTGAGACAGTATCTGATGGAGCTCGAGAGTCTGAACTTGTATTTATATGGGATCTGGTACCCGGTGCTTCTTTATTTGGGACAACATGGTTGGTATGCATTGTGTGTGTGATCTTACAGGTATTATAAATTGTGTAATTAGGATCCAGTATCTGAAGGATCTGTTGAGTCTGATCTTGTATTTTGTGCCTAATGCTTGTTTTGGGACAAAGTGGGTGATGGATCTGTTGAATCTGACCCATTATCTGATGGATCTCTTGAGTTTGGTCTTGTATTTATATGGGATCTAGTGTATGATCCTCTTGTTTTGGGGAAAATATGAAATTCTTAGTTTCTGATCTTACTGGTATTATACAAGATGGTATTTAGTATCTGGAGTCTGATCTTGTATTTATATGGGTTCTAGTCCCTTATCCCCTTATATTTTTTTAATTTAATTTATAACTCCATAAAAGTTGGATTTAGATTTCACAAGCTGAGAGGCATCGAAAGGAGCTAGCCAGAACAAGCTAAATTTTAGGTATGGCTGAGAGTGGTCAGCAGGGGGCACCCAAGGGTATCTTTGAGACTGCACCCATTTGTAGGCTACAGTGGCTCCCTGGCACCTAGGTTTAGGTTAAAGCTGTATTTTCGTTTAAAAAATTGTAAATTCTTTTTTTTTTAAATTTGTAATTTGAGTTTGTAATTTTTGCAAAGGGACATAAAACCCACTTTTTTTTTTCTCTCATGATTCAGAGAGAGTCTGCAATTTTAAACAGCTTTCCAATTTATTATCTGTTATTTGTAGAGCGCCTACAGAATCCGTAGCGCTAATTTACTTCCATTATCTAATATGATTTGTTCTCTTTGTATCATTTGTTCAAAAGAATGGCTAAGTAGGTTCAGGAGTTGCTGATTTTTAGAGGCGCATATATGCCTCATGTTATTGGCTCACTTATGTGCATTTCTGTTACTTCAATAAAGGATACATGGGGGTCGATCCGATAAAAATCGTCGCCCGCAAAAGCCGGCGACGCCAATAATTGCGCGGATTTGGTATCCTATATACGGCGTAAGCTAGAAGTTACGCGCGTATATTTCTGCCGTCGCCCGCAGTTTTTTGGGCCATAGGCAGGTATACCAAACCCGCGCAGTTTGGTATCCAATATGCAGCGTAAGGACTTACGTGGCGAAAATGGAGAAAACTTACTCCATTTTCACCTCGCCACAAAAAGCAGCCGTAAGAAGCCTTACGCTGACTATTGGAGCCCCGTAACTCCCTAAACTAACTAGAAAATAAACCTAACACCTAACGCATGCGCAATGTCTATCTCCCTGTCAACCGCGATCCCCCCCCCCACCCCTAAATCCCTAATAAAGTTATTACCCCCTAAACCGCCGCTCCCGGACCCCGCCGCCATCTACATAAACTAACCCCCTACTGTGAGCCTCTAAAACCGCCGCCATCTACCTTATCTATCCCCTAATCTGACCCCTTACACCGCCGCCACCTATATAAAAATTATTAACCCCTAATCTAATCCCCCTATACCGCCGCCAGCTATATTAATATTATTAACCCCTAATGTAAGCCCCTTACACCGCCGCCATCTCTATTAAAATGATTAACCCCTAATTTAATCTACCTACCCCGCCGCCAGCTATATTATCTATATTAACCCTAAGTATATTATAGTTAATATAGTTATTACAGATATATATTAACTATATTAACCCTAATTATATTAGGGTTAATATAGTTACTATAGTATTTATATTAACTATATTAACTCTATCTAACACTAACACCCCTAACTATATTTATATTAAATTAATCTAATTAATTTATAAACTAAAATATTCCTATTTAAATCTAAATACTTACCTATAAAATAAACCCTAAGATAGCTACAATATAATTAATAATTACATTGTAGCTATGTTAGGGTTAATATTTATTTTACAGGTAAATTGTTAATTATTTTAACTAGGTATAATAGATATTAAATAGTTATTAACTATTTAATATCTACCTAGTTAAAATAATTACCCAATTACCTGTAAAATAAATCCTAACCTAAGTTACAAATACACCTACACTATCAATAAATTAAATAAAGTACAAACATCTATCTAAAAATACAATTAAATTAACTAAACTAAATTACAAAAAAAAACAAACACTAAATTACAAAAAATAAAAAAAAGATTACAAGATTTTTAAGCTAATTACACCTATTCTAAGCCCCCTAATAAAATAATAAACCCCCAAAATAATAAAAATTCCCTGCCCTATTCTAAATTAAACATATTTCAAAGCTCTTTACCTTACCAGCCCTTAAAAGGGCCTTTTGTGGGGCATGCCCCAAAGAATTCAGCTCTTTTGCATTCAACAAATACAATCCCCCCCCCCCCATTACAACCCACCACCCACATACCCCTATTCTAAACCCACCCAAACCCCCCTTAAAAAAGCCTAACACTACCCCCTGAAGATCTCCCTACCTTGTCTTCACCACACCGGGCCGAACTCCTGATCCGATCCGGGCGATGTCGTCCTCCAAGCGGCAAAGAAGAATTCTTCCTCCGGCGATGTCATCCTCCAAGCGGCAAAGAAGAATTCTTCCTCCGGCGACGTCTTCCTCCAAGCGGCAGCAAAGTCTTCATTCTTCCGGCGGCATCTTCAATCTTCTTTCTTCGCTCCGCCGCCGCGGAGCATCCATCCCGGCCGACTGCTAAACTTGGAATGAGGTACCTTTAAATGACGTCATCCAAGATGGCGTCCGCCGAATTCCGATTGGCTGATAGGATTCTATCAGCCAATCGGAATTAAGTTAAAAAAATCTGATTGGCTGATTGAATCAGCCAATCAGATTCAAGTTCAATCCGATTGGCTGATCCAATCAGCCAATCAGATTTCTATTGGCTGTTCCGATCAGCCAATAGAATGCGAGCTCAATCTGATTGGCTGATTGGATCAGCCAATCGGATTTAACTTGAATCTGATTGGCTGATTCAATCAGCCAATCAGATTTTTTTAACTTAATTCCGATTGGCTGATAGAATCCTATCAGCCAATCGGAATTCGGCGGACGCCATCTTGGATGACGTCATTTAAAGGTACCTCATTCCAAGTTTAGCAGTCGGCCGGGATGGATGCTCCGCGGCGGCGGAGCGAAGAAAGAAGATTGAAGATGCCGCCGGAAGAATGAAGACTTTGCTGCTGCTTGGAGGAAGACGTCGCCGGAGGAAGAATTCTTCTTTGCCGCTTGGAGGATGACATCGCCGGAGGAAGAATTCTTCTTTGCCGCTTGGAGGACGACATCGCCCGGATCGGATCAGGAGTTCGGCCCGGTGTGGTGAAGACAAGGTAGGGAGATCTTCAGGGGGGTAGTGTTAGGCTTTTTTAAGGGGGGTTTGGGTGGGTTTAGAATAGGGGTATGTGGGTGGTGGGTTGTAATGGGGGGGGGGGATTGTATTTGTTGAATGCAAAAGAGCTGAATTCTTTGGGGCATGCCCCACAAAAGGCCCTTTTAAGGGCTGGTAAGGTAAAGAGCTTTGAAATATGTTTAATTTAGAATAGGGCAGGGAATTTTTATTATTTTGGGGGTTTATTATTTTATTAGGGGGCTTAGAATAGGTGTAATTAGCTTAAAAATCTTGTAATCTTTTTTTTATTTTTTGTAATTTAGTGTTTGTTTTTTTTTGTAATTTAGTTTAGTTAATTTAATTGTATTTTTAGATAGATGTTTGTACTTTATTTAATTTATTGATAGTGTAGGTGTATTTATAACTTAGGTTAGGATTTATTTTACAGGTAATTGGGTAATTATTTTAACTAGGTAGATATTAAATAGTTAATAACTATTTAATATCTATTATACCTAGTTAAAATAATTAACAATTTACCTGTAAAATAAATATTAACCCTAACATAGCTACAATGTAATTATTAATTATATTGTAGCTATCTTAGGGTTTATTTTATAGGTAAGTATTTAGATTTAAATAGGAATATTTTAGTTTATAAATTAATTAGATTAATTTAATATAAATATAGTTAGGGGTGTTAGTGTTAGATAGAGTTAATATAAATACTATAGTAACTATATTAACCCTAATATAATTAGGGTTAATATAGTTAATATATATCTGTAATAACTATATTAACTATAATATACTTAGGGTTAATATAGATAATATAGCTGGCGGCGGGGTAGGTAGATTAAATTAGGGGTTAATCATTTTAATAGAGATGGCGGCGGTGTAAGGGGCTTACATTAGGGGTTAATAATTTTAATATAGATGGCGGCGGTGTTAGGGGCTCACTTTAGGGGGTTATAGATATAATATAGCTGGCGGCGGGGTACGGGAGCGGCGGTTTAGGGGTTAATAGCTTTTTTATTGTTAGGCTAGTGAGGGGGGATAGCGGATAGAGGGTTAGACAGTGCGGGCTATGTTAGGGAGGCGTGTTAGACAGTGCGGGCTATGTTAGGGAGGCGTGTTAGACAGTGCGGGCTATGTTAGGGAGGCGTGTTAGACAGTGCGGGCTATGTTAGGGAGGCGTGTTAGACAGTGCGGGCTATGTTAGGGAGGCGTGTTAGACAGTGCGGGTGTTTTAGACTTTAGTCAGGTTTTATAGGCGCCGGCAGATTCTAACGTGGCGCAAGTCACTGGCGACGCCAGAAATTTGTACTTACGCAGATTTCTGGACATCGCTGGTTTGTGAGACTTACGGCACGTTAGCATCTGACGGCGACCTATATGGGATGGCTCGAGTTGCGAGCTGAAACTGCGGGCGACGCCGGTTCCCTCGCTTGCGCCGCAAACTGCGATCGATATCGGATCGCGCCCCAAGAGTACAAAGCAAATTAGATAATAGAAATAAATTGGAAATCTGTTAAAAATTGCATTCTCTATCTGAACCATGAAAGAAGAATTTTTGGTTTCTTGTCCTTTTTAAAGACACATTAAACACCTTGTTATTGTGTAAAAATGATGCTTGTTCTACGCTTCCTAGAGGGGTCAAAGAGCAAAATCTGTAGGTTTTCAAAATTCTTCACAATTCCTATATCAGCTATTTCATTTGTAGTTTACTCAATTTGCTTTTTGGCCTTCTATGGAGCGTTGCTCAAACTCAATCTGTTCACAAAAAAGCAACGTGTTTTTTTTTTTTTTTGTGCTATTAAAATCCTTTAATAACGATTTGTTTAACATATTGCAGCTTCAGAGCAGGGCTTGGCCAGTGATTGGTGGCTACATGTCCAGATGCAGATTTTTATTTTTTTCACTTTTATATTTTTATATATATATATCAATAATTTCTGCAGGTCATTTTGAAATAAAATTACATTTAAATTGGGTTACACTACAGCATCAGCTCAATTGCAATGTGTTGATTAACTATAGAATAAACCATCAACAAACACGCTGCTGCTTTGCAGCGCTGCTCAGTATTTGACTGTTTTTTTTTCAAACACCTCTTCACTCTGGCTGCACTGTGTTGAGGAAAACTGAAACAGTGAAGCCAGAGCACAGTGCTGCTTAAAGAGAACAGCCTGATGTGGGGCAGTGCTGTAAAGCAAAATCGCTAACAGTTCCTGCATGTGTCCCATGCATTGGTCATTAATGTCAAAATGACAACAATATATTAGAGCATTTCATTTTTCAATTGCAGAATGAGAAAAAATAAGCACAAACATAAAGCCAGAAACGTCCTGGCTTTTTACTAAGAACTTAAAAGGGACAGTGTACTGTTATTTTTTTTTTTTCACTTCCCCTTTTTATATGTTCCCAATGATCCATTTTACTTAATGCAGTGTATTAAATTGTCTTGCTCCTTTAGCTTTATTTTGTCATTTGAAATAAATACATAAAAATATACTGAGAAATATAAGCTAATGAAGTCTGCTCTTCCTGTATGTTCAGCCTCTTTGTTTGATTTGTGGTTTCAATTAGCAGGGATAACTATTGCATTTAGAAAAATAAACCTAAAGTAACAATTCCCCATACATTTTTAAACTCCAGTATAGGGAAACTAATTTTACAGTACAGTTTAAAGCAACAGTCTAGTATTTATACATAAAAGGCTGTTTAACACAACTGGCATTTTTGGAGTTAAAAAGAATGTTACTTACGTGACAGGCATCATATTTGCATCAGCATTTTTCTGTCTCTGGAATATTTCACTGCTTCCAATGTGAGTTTCCCCTTCTTGATTGAGTGTGCCTGTGAGTTTTAAAATTACATTTGCATGCACTATACAGAGAGGAATCACCTTATGTAAAGTATATTTTGTCATTGTTGATCTACAGGGCTCATTAGATCACACACTGAAGAACAAAAATGGCGACAAATTGGAAAAAAAAGTGACTAAGTGAAAAATCTGAAAAAATGCTCAGTACATTGTATGCGTCACTGTACAGGTGCGTTTCCAATGCTTGAGGCAGTCATACAAATTGAGGGAGGAAATTCTACTTAGTGCAGTGTAAGAAAAAAACTGTAAATTGGGGATCACCAATTGGTGCCCCCCGGGCTGTATGCGGCCCTCTTTTCTATTTTTTTTTTGTAGCCCTTTGGGAAAAGCAGGACAAATAATGTGTGCTATGGATTTTGTGGCCACAGAAAAAAAAGTGGAACTAAACTTCTGGTGGGTGGGCAAAAAAAGTGTCCCTTTGGAGGGGTAACAACAGAAAGAGGATAGCCTGCAACCTTACCTAAATATAGTCCTGTGCCACAGGACATTTTTAGAAAATATATTATTTGTATGTTTAATAGCCATTCAGAAAGAGCATACCATTTTAAACAACTTTCAAATTTACTTCTTTTATCTAATTTGCTTAATTCTCTTTGTATCCTTTGTTGAAAATAATATCTAGATAGACCCAGGAGCTGGAAGCCAGCTGGCGATTGGTGGGTGCACATAAATGCCTCTTGTGATTAGTTTACCAGTGTGTTCAGCTAGCTCCCAGTAGTGCATTGCTGCTTATTCTTCAAGAAAGGATACTAAGCGAATGAAGCAAAATTGATAATATAAGTAAATAGGAAAGTTGTTTACAAATGAACTGAATCATGAAAGAAAAAAATGGGGTTTAATGCCCCTTATAAGTCTTTTAAAATGTTTGTCTTTGGCTCCTATGTGTTAGGAAGTTGCCCATTACTGTAAATAATGAGAGAGATGGAGAGAAGTAGGTCTTACACAGAGCAAAGGTAAGGGAATATTTATTTAAAAAAAGCACCTTTAAAATTGTCTGGCACTGATAACTGTGCCCCCCTCCACTTGTGTACTGCTAACCAGCTCATAAGAGGTCTAATAAGGGTTCCCATTCATGTACCACTAGAAATGAAGAACTACATATGCCCCAGGGCACCACTTAATTGAGTTTGATGTCATCAGGCACAGTATGATGATGTCACACACATATGTGGATCCACTGTTTTTCCCCCCAACCACAAACCTCAGCACACGAGATGGCACATGGAGAATGACATTGTGTTAGCCAGTAGTGCATTGCTGCTTCTTCAACAACGGATACTAAGAGAATGAAGCAAATTTTATTATAGAAATAAAACGGAAAGTTCAAATTGAATGCTCTGAGTCATGAAACAAAAAAAATTGGGTTTATTATCCGCATTTGAAGTGGGCAGAGGAAAGCAGAAGCAGAGCTACTCAACAGAGGGCCCTGGTGCAACATTTTTTTGGGGGCCCTGCAAAGTTCAGTAGTAAACAATAATGATAATATGCATGTTGCTCTACATAATGATCTTGAGGATAGATAAGATGTGCCTTCAACCTATATTACTGCATTAGGCTTGTGCACACCCCCCAGCACTGCATCTGCTGCATCAATGGTAGTTTTAGTTTTGCCTCTGGAGGAAAGAGACCGGATCCTGAATGCCACATCACACAGACATACTGCTGACTGCTCTGCCAAAATGTGGTCAGTAGTGCAAAGTTGTTAACCCTTTAAATATATAAAAAAAAAAATCTACAGTTTATTAAAGGGCCAATTAAACCCCAATTTTTTTTTCTTTCATGATTCAGATATAGTTTACAATTTTAAACACCTTTCCAATGTACTTGTATCTAATTTTCTTCATATTCTTAGTATCCTTTGTTGAAGAAGCACCAATGCACTACTGGGGACTAGCTGAATCCATTCGGTTAGCCAATAACATGCTGCATATATGTGCAGCAATTAAAAGAGCAGCTGCTGAGCCTACATAGGTATCCCTTTCAACAAAGGATACCAAAAGAACAAAACAGGTTTCATGATAGTTTGCAGAAGATTTGAATGAACCTTTTGAGGATGGGCAGAGTAGAGCCAGTTAAATCCCGGGTGTATTGAGCAAAGCCCATGCTAAAGAAGGCTTCATAATCTGTGCCATAATAAATTTAAAAGAAAAGTTTTACTCTTAAATAGATGTTAAACATTTTTGGTTATTTGTATGAAAGAACAGCAATTTAACAAACACACACATACACTTCTCAGTATACATTTCCCACCTCCCCCTGCAAAATCATAACTTGTATAAACCCTCAAATTATAGATCCTTGTTAAAGGGACAATCTAGTCAAAATTAAACTTTCATGACTCAGATAGGATATGTTATTTTAAATAACTTTCCAATTTACTTTTATCATCAAACGTGCTTGGTTCTCTTGGTATTCTTAGTTTAAAGCTAAACCTTGTTAGGTTCATATGCTAATTTCTAAGCCATTGAAAGCCGCCTCTTATCACATGCTTTTTTTTATTCCCTTTTCACAACTGGAGACTGGTAGTTCATATGAGCCATATAGATAACTCCCCGAGTGTCCGCACAATGTTATTTAAAGGGACACTGAACCCAAATTTTTTTCTATTGGGATTCAGATAGAGCATGCAATTTTATGCAACTTTCTAATTTACTCCTATTATCAAATGTGCTTCATTCTCTTGGAATCTTTATTTGAAAAGCAAGAATATAAGTTTATATGCCGGCCCATTTTTGTTAAACAACCTGAGTTGTTCTTGCTGATTGGTGGATAAATTCACCCACCAATAAACAAGTGATGAAGAAATGAATGAAGAAAAATTGATAATAGGAGTAAATTACAAAGTTGCTTAAAATTGCGTGCTCTATCTGAATCATGAAACAAAAAAAAAATTGGGTTCAGTGTCCCTTTTTTTAAGAGTTAGCACAACACAGCACTAATTGGCTAAAATGCAAGTGAATAGATAATAATTAAAGTCATGTGATCAGGGGGCTGTCAGAAGATGCTTAGATACAAGGTAAAAAGTATATTAAGTTAACTCTGTTTGTTGTGCAAAACTGGGGAATGGGTAATAAAGGGTTTTATTTATCTTTTTAAACAATACAAATTCTTGTGTAGACTTTCCCTATTAAGATGGAGAGCACACCTACAATCTGATTCTTCTCCATCAGAAATGCTTTATTTAGGTGGGGATTTAATGCCAAGATGTACAGGCATGTGAAACCTGCAACCAGTTTTCTTTCTTTTTTTTCTTAATCCCCCTTGCCACAATTTATAAAGAAAAAGCTCTTTTATTGACTTTCAACCACAAAGGCAAACTTTCGAACTATCAGTATCTGAGATTTCCAGTCAGGGCAAAGTACACATTACAAATGAGGAATAAGATCACCTGTCATTAGACAGCTTTACTATCTCTGATATCAGTGCCTTGGATAATATAAATCAAACATAGCATATTGTGTAAATAGCCATTGATTGAAAATCCCGGAAAAAGAGTCGAGCTTGGATCCAGGAAACAAAAGGCGGTGAAAATAAGAATTTAACAGACGTTAAATTCCTCATGACGGTAAAATGAAATCTTTAATAATGTGTAGTAAAATAAACGTTACAATGTAGTTTTATTATTTATTTTGTCCTCTATTTATTTCTGAATATTGTGGACTTTCCAGTCCCTGTTAAAAATTGAAGTACAGACTTTTAAAGAAATAGTTTAAAATATTATCACAGTTTTTTCAGTGAATTTAATGTCCTGAGATAAAGAGGAAGTTTGTGTGTTTCTGACTAATAGGGCATGTCATTTTAAACAACTTTCCAATTTACTTTTATCACCAATTTTGCTTTCTTCTCTTGATATTCTTAGTGAAAAGCTAAATCTAGGTAGGCACTAGTCTCATATGCTAATTTCTTAGACCTTTAAGGCCTCCTTTATGCATTTTGACAGTTTTCACCACTAGAGGGCATTAGTTCATGTGTGTCATATAGCTAACATTGTGCTCACCTAGGAGTCAGCATTGATTGGCTAAAATGCAAGTCTGTCAAAAGAACTGAAATAAGGGGGCAGCCTGAAGAGGCTTGGATACAAGGTAATCACAGAGGGAAAAAGTATATTATAAACGTGTTGGTTATGCAAAACTGTGGAATAGGTAATAAAGGGATTTTCCATCTTTTTAAACAATAAAAAATCTAGAGTAGACTGTCCCTTTAATGGCTTAGAAATTAGCATATGAGCCTACCAAGGCTTAGCTTTGAACAAAGAATACTGGTTTTGAAACCTGTCCCCAGGCCTCCCTAACAGAGCAGCTTTTCAGGATTACCTTGGGTGAGAGCAGGCAAAATAACCAGGTTTACTAATCAGCTGATTATTTCACTTGTGCTCTAGTTCAGATATCCTCAAAATCTTGCCTGTTAGGGAGGCCTGGGGACAGGTTTCAAAACCAGTGCTCTAGAACAGTGTTTCTCAACTCCAGTCCTCTGGAAACCCTTACTCAGACCAGAGTTTCATTATATCTTAACTAGAGCACAGGTGAAATAATCAGCTGATGGATGAGAGCAGGTTAGTAACCATGGTTACTGATCAGCTGATTATTTCACCTGTGCTCTAGTTAAGAGATAATGAATATCTGGTCTGTTAAGGACTGGAGTTAAGAATCACTGCTATAGAAGTTTTATGACATGAAGCTAGATAAGTCATCCTGTAGAGACCCCAGCCTCCTTGTATGGCTGTGACCAGAAGTAAACTGACACTGCACAAATTATGTTTTAAAAATAAAAGGTAAAATCCATATAAAAATGTTAATACATATTGCAATGGTATCTACTAAGTATAAACCACTGCTTAGTGCTTTTCTATTACAAAAATGAGTGGTACTGTTTCATATCCCTTTAACGTGTGTCATACAAGCTGCTGCTGACTCTCTGCGGTGTTTGAATACTAGTACTCATGCACTCACAGCATATGTGTGTATGCCGCCGAAACAGTAATAACATTTGCTTCTATTTAAAACTGAAATCCGCATTTCAAATTTGACCTCTCTATCCCTTTAAGTCATATGAATGCTTGCCCTTTTTAGCAATATCTGTCATAGAGTCCATAGAGCAATATATATATATATTTATTCATCAAAAGAGTAAAAACAGACAATAGCATAGTCTATTCTGACACAGCTATAACTACCAGTTACACAGTGAATAAGGACTGCTGGGATCCTGCTGCAGACATGTTTCGTGCTTGGATAGCACTTGTTCACTGCTTACAGGATACCCAGACTCCTCTGCGCTTAAATAGGGATTTTCTTAAAGATACATATACCCTATTATGAATGTCCATATTGTTAACAACAATTCAATATGAACTAGGTTACCTTTATTAACTTATTTGTAACAAATACATCCTATTGTTCCTTTCTTTTCCCATCCATCTTATATTGATACATTCTTTCATAGTGACGTTACATATTACTCATTATTGTGTTTATAAACTATTTCCCTCAATGTTGTTACTATACATTCTCAATAAATGTTCACAACCTACTATATACAATTTCTCATACCTTTTGATATATATCTATGTTTGAAAATAAGGATCATTTGGAGATACCTATATTAGAAAGAAGGGGGAATCATTAAAGAAATAAAGGAAATGTATCTATAATTAAACACACAGATCAATATCCCTTCTAAAATTCAATCCATAGGGGATAGAGGTACTTGCTGTAAAAATCCAAAAGACCTCTTAGGTCTAATTTTTCCTCTCTGTTCCCCCCTCTCCTCCACTGTGGAACATGGTCTATTGCTTGGACAGATAGTAAGTTTACATCAGAATTGTGATTATTTCTAAAGTGCCGTGCAATTGGAGTATCAGAATCCGGATCCTCAATGGATCTTACATGTGCTAGAAACCTATACTTTAAGGATCTTTTAGTTTTTCCAATACAGGTGGCCCTCGTTTTACAACGGTTCAATTTACACCGTTTCAGAATAACAACCTTTTTTTCCAGTCATGTGACTGCTATTGAAAAGCATTGAGAAGCAGTGCATTTATTAAAATAGCCAGTAGGTGGAGCTGTCCGCTTGTGTTGCAGCAAAGCCAAGCAAGCTGAAATTAATCAGTTTAACCAGACCTGAGCTATCGAGCAGATTTCAAAGGAACAAGATCTTCCTGTCTATAAATCAGTCCAGATTGGAATGCATAGAAAGAACTGTTTGCAGAAAAATGCAAGTGAAGTCTGTGTTGTGTGATTATTTTATTAGGTTTATAATGCTGTTAAGCATTTAAAGTCTTCATTTCAAAGCTTTAAAAATAATGTATTAAGTGTTACTTATGACAATTTTGAGAGGGGCCTGGAACCTAT